>NC_034410.1:114624604-114922083 GCF_002078875.1 Numida meleagris | reverse complement strand
AGGAAGGAAGGAAGGAAGGAAGGAAGGAAGGAAGGAAGGAAGGAAGGAAGGAAGGAAGGAAGGAAGGAAGGAGAAGGAGAAAAAAAGAAAGAAGAGAAAAAAGAGAGAAAAGGAGAAAGAAAGAGAGAAGGAAGGAAGGGAGGAAGGGAGGAAGGGAGGAAGAAAGGAAGGAAGGAAGGAAGGAAGGGAGGGAAAAGGAGAAAAAAGGAAAGAAGAAAGAATAGAAACTAAGAGAAAGAAAACTTTAGTCTTTTTTTTTCCTGTTATCTCTTTCTGGCCAATAATATTCACAGCATTAACAGGATTTTAAACCTTGTGCATTAACTTAATTGTTAATTACATTCTTTGCAGATTCACTGGAGCAAGTCCTACAAAGGTAAATGGCTTGTTCAGAAGTTATAATGGTGATAATCTAAAGAAAAATCTCTAATATAGTCTTTATTACTAGTGATTTATAAGATGCAAGTTGCGTTTGTGAACTTGCTTGCCAGGCAGCATGAGCTATGTATTTCTAACTTTAATACATTCACTGTGGCAATCAAGAATCACAGAAAATATGGGAACTTTACGATATTGGTCTTGCGCTAGAGATACAAGTTAATAAAAAAAATCACCAGAATTTTTTCAAAAGTCTCAAACCCCAATGAGAACACTTCTATCTTTGAAATGTTCCCGAGCAAGCAGCTCTGAGTGTCCCTGCTTGAGCAGAAGGATTGGACCAGATGGCCTCCAGAGATTCCTTCCAACCTCAGCCATTCTGTGATTCTGTTCCTGCACAGGAACAGATCCACTCAGCTCTCTGTCATCACCTTCTCTCCCAACAAACACCCAGTAATCACCACTCTGCTGCTTATTTGAGTTAATAGTTAGAATTTTGTTGCTGTTATATTTCCATTATGCTTCATCTTCAGCTCTGCATCACATCTCTTTATTTTTTCCCAGACTGTTTTGGTTGTGTGATACAATATTCAGACTGCTCTCAGCTGAGCAACAACAGCAAATTTCAGTGCATCCTCAATCCAAGACTCAGACTGTGCATTCAAAAGCTGGTACAACAGCACTTGGTAGTGACTAGAAGGGAAATCACAGGAAAATGATAAAAATAGCCATCTCCCCATTGCAAATACTTTCATAAAGTTAAAAATTCATCATGATACAGCTGGGTACCTTGAGGTGTAAATGCCATCTGACTAATACAAAAGAATGTAGTCCTGCTGGAATATTAAATGTGACCTTAGCACAGGGCTCCACAAACACTGTCTTCCACTTCAGTTGCATCGCAGCCATTTGTTGGGCTATTTATAAATTCATCTAAAACACAACCTAAATTCGAAGTCCATGTTTCCACAGAAAACTGTATTCCCATATTGTTTCTGGTATTCTAGGTAATATCAGTAGTTATGCACAGTTTTAAATACTCAAGAATACACAATGTAGACAATTTTATAGTTGGCCGTAGTTACGCTATGAAAAGTTATGGGGAAGGCCTGCTGCCTGAAAGAAAAGTTAATGTGTGTAAGAATCTGACAATTCTAGTGAAGAATGTTTTTATTTCAGTTAAAGCTACTGTGCCATCATATCTTTATTTGCTTTTAATTAGTTGCATGGTTGAACATCGTTACTCAGTTATGTCTCCGGCTATTTATAAATTATAGAATTAATGGCTATAAAGACTTGCTTTGTTAATCAGTGCTCATATTTTATTGCCTTAGTCATCTTAATGTACATCTCATGGGATTTCATTATCCCATAGAAGCTCTGGACCTGATCATGTCAGGGTCTGAGAACACCTTCAGTGGGAAGCAACATGACCTGTAACTTCAAGGACCAGTTCCTAAAGATAAACATGCCCACGGTTTGACAGCTTCTGAGGTGTGAAGCCTGGGATTTCTCTATGACATTTATGAGCATCCCATCACTGTGTTATCCAAGTGCTCCTTAATCTTAAATGTGTATTTCTGTAGTTCTCCTGCGAGACAGTGGAGTGATTTTTCCCTGTGGCACTGACTTCAGCTCTGTCATACAGGAAGTGCTGACTGGAGGAAGGGCTTGAGACTAAATTCCTCCAAATACTAAGTCAATAAACTAACTAGTGCACCAGCTTTCTTGCTGCAGTGCAACACCAAAAGGGGCTAAGAATGGGGTGATGACTCTCATAGAGAATCTCTCATGTACATCTCATCTCCCATTTGTACACACTCCAGTATATTAAGAGCTGCAAAACTTTATGGAAACCCATCAGTTTTTCTTCCACTTGAGAAATTAAGTGTAAAAGATAGTTGATTTTTTTCCCCCAGATATAATATTGTCCATACTTCCAATGTCCTTTCAAGTGTAAGCCTGTATTTCACTGATATATAATCTGATCACTTGTCAGGAGAAAAACATATGAGACACAGAAAATAGGCCATTTTTAATTCCTTCTGGGAACATGTGAGGATGCAGTAGGGAAAAACATTACAACTTATGGCAACAATGAGCGAAGAAACATTGTAGTAGATCTGTAAATCTGCAGGGCAACAACAAATGTTGGAAAGCTTTCCCATTAGTGTTTCTTGGCCCTGATTCAGTAAGCTACTTCATTGCTATGTCAATAGCACATATACAATGTATAAACACATGTCCAAGTGCTTTTCTCACTGCAAGTAGATTTAAGCTGTTAGAGATATGCCATCTTTTTTCTAGATGACTAAAAAAAGTAAAGAAATGTTAATCTTAGCTGTATACATAACTCAGAAAACACGTGCAGTTTTAGTATTACTGTATCTCACCACTGATGTCACATTAAGCAGCTCTGTTTGCACGGTTTTGGTTTAGCTGTTTTTCTTTTGTCTTTCTGGTCTTACTACATAATCCCAGGGAAGAGTTTTCCTTGTAGTATTCTTTTTTTCCATTCTCTGACTATATCACTACAATCTTAATGATGCTATTGGTCTATTTCCTAATATAGACATTTTGCATTTTGCAAGAAAAACAGTAAGATACTTCTGGATCAAGTTACTGGCAGAAGAAATGTGTGGATGAAAAAAAATCTGCAGTCTTAAACATCCATCTGAATGGAAATATTTGGAAGAGGTAGAGGAAATAATGTCACATGCAATTCTTTTATAAACTCTGCTTTAAACACATTCCTTGTGTGCAATACTAAAATTATTTTTATCAGACTACATGTGTTGAATTTTGATGCCCTTGAATAGCACCAGTTTTCCACTGAAGCATAATACAACTGATATTGGTCAGGAAGGAAGTGAGTTGGCTCTTACAGGACAAAAACACCATCTAAATGTGGAAGCACCACCTAAATGTCCATAAATACTTCTAGAGACTGGCATTTTGAAAGCCTGACCTTGAACTCTTAATGGTACACTTACACGAAAGTTCCTGCTTTCAGTTCAGCACGGGCTAAGATAGAAGTTTTTTGCAGATATTTTTCATTTGCCTGTCTCTCTTGCACTGAGCATAAACTCAGTATACCAGTCACCCAGCTGCTGACTGCCTACTCCTCATTAAGGCATGCAGTGCAGAGAAACATGCCGGTAAGAAAAACAATGAAGCAACTTAATCAGCAGCTGAGAATCCCTTTCACTAAGTAGCAGGAGGAAATGAAGGAGAAAAACTTCATGCTTCCTCTTTGGAGCTCTACTGGTGTGAACTAATTTAATAAGGATGAGCAGCCACAGGGGCAAACAAGTGCCTGTTGCTTCATATAAGTGACATGTGCTAGGCTATGGATATACTACAAGTGAACCCCAGAATCTTCACCCTCTTATCTTCTAAAGCAAAGAATCCAAGTTCACAACTTTCTACTGTATTGATATACTGTAGAAAACTCCCTCTGGATTTTAGTCAATTGTGTATATATAAAAAAAAACACACAGAACTGGTTCGTGTGTGAGAAGGAAAGGTAAGCAAATGTGAAGGGCACTCACTAAGTCAGGTCAGAAGTGTGCTGTGGGCAAGAAAGTCACAAAAAAAGAGGAAATGAAGGGGCAAAGTTGTGTCTCCTTGGTCTATCTCATTTTATCTACTACGTCTATTGAAATTAAAAGATGTTAACCCTAATGCATTTAGGGGGAAAGTCCCTTATCTTTCCGCTAATAATCCCCTTCTAGATAATCCTCTCTTTATGACAGAAACTTGACAGCATGAGAGGAAAAAGGAAAATGAATCAATTTTGTTTCTGAAATGGAATATACTAATGAGCTAGAACAGAGATCACTGAGAACAGAATTCACTTGGGAGATGGAGTGAATAGTAGTTTAGCACATGCTTCCTAGTAGAAAAACTTTGTGTGGGTACATGTCTGAACATGTATGCATATGAACAGAGATTTCTTATGACACAGAGATGTACCTCTGAGGTGTTAGAGGAATCTTACCATGGGATTTGCTAATTTCTGATAGGTATTTCTTCTGGCCTTCTAGGATTAGAGAAAAAAAAAGCCTTTAAACAAGGAGGTGAAAATCATGACAAGATCCTGGCTAGAGAAAGGCTGCCTGATTACTGATTCAGCATGATGTGGCTCTATCCTGTGTAGACAACAAATAAAAATGAAGTATCAGAACACAGAAGGAGGAACTCTACCAAAAAAATTTTGTAGTTCTGCTGTAGGCCTTTCAGGAGGATGCTCAGCAATGTCTCCTGCTAATAGACCACTGAGAGTGGTCCAGTTTATATGCAGTAAAATGAAGCGTGATTTACCAAACCTGTTACTTGCACCTGCTGTATGTCTATGTTTCCTATCAACCTACTGCCTGTGGGGATTCTCTGAGTGATTCTGTGAGACTCACCTGACCGTTCAGTGAGCTACTGCAAGATATTTTGCTTAGAGACACTACTGGTCAGTGCAGAACTCTGGAGAACTCAGATCACACAGACTACCTCTCCTCAACCCTCTAATTTGTAATGAAATGCCTCTTACTTCAAGATCAAACTCATTTAAAACTAAATGAAATCAGTTTTTCAAGCTCTTACACTTGATAAACTGGGATCCAAAAACCTGTTTGGAGTTGGGGCAGGGATAAATATATGTGCACTAATGAAACTACATTTCTAAAAGACCTAACCCCAAGGGTTAAGTTTTGTTCGACTTAATTAGCTGAAGTTGGCTTTTGGAATGTCAGCAGATAATGTGCCAGGAAAGTCTTTGCACTAAGAGTGTCATTAATAGATTATATACATAAGAGACATGATTTTTAAGCTTCAGGTCAAAAAGCCGCCTTTTTATTTTTCTTGGAACTTTTCAGCTATTTTATACATGGTACAAATGATAACACTTTATTTCATAATAAATATTCTGAAGGCATTCCTAATGCAGACAAATACAAATTACATTTATGCATACTTCACAGTTATAGTTTCATTGTATGAGATTCCATGACTCTAAATCTGTAGAAAAGAAAGGTAAGTTTACAAGATTTTCTTGAGAAATCACTCTACAAAAGCGCATGATGTAGTCAATGAAGAGTGAATGTCTAAAGTTTCAGGATAGATAAACACTACCCAAGCTTCTTCTAAAAAATATTAACCATTGGATCTACAAAAAAAAAAAAAAAAAAAAAAATGCAGGGAAATCTTCCAATATAAAGTCTTTCATAGTATTGTTTGTGCTTCCTGCCTTTGGTAGATTGGAAACAACACCAAAATAATCACTCTTCATTTTACTGAATAGACCTAGAAGGCACTGCAAATAATAATCCAATTCATTCTCTCCAAGAAAAGGTCATTCTTTTGCTGGACATGAGCCAGCAGTGTGTGCTTACTGCCCAGAAAGCCAACAGTAACCTGGGCTGCATCAAAGGAGAGGTGGCTGGTAGGGCAATGGAGGTGATTGTCCCCCTCTGCTCTGCCCTTTAAGGCCCCATCCAGAGTACTGAGCCTAGTGCCCCCAGCTCAGGAAAAACATGGAGCTGTTGGATCAGGTCCAGAGGAGGGCCACAGAGATGATCAGAGGGCTGGAGCACCTCTCTTATGAAGAAAGGCTTGAGGGAGTTGGGCTTGTTCAGCTTGGAGAAGAGAGGGATCTGAGGAGACCTAATTGTGGCCTTCCCTTAAAGGGAACTCATAAGCAGGAGGGAGACTGACTTTTTACACTGCCTGATAGTGATAGAACAAGGGGGAAAGGCTTTAAACTAAAAGAGGCAAAATTTAGGTTGGATGTTATGAAAAAATTCCTTATTCAGAGAGTGGTGAGGAACTGGCACAGGCTGCCCAGAGAAGCTGTGGATGCCCCATCCCTGGAGGCGTTCAAGGCCAGGTTGAACGGGATCCTGATCAGCATGATCCAGTGGGTGGCAGCCCTGCCCATGGCAGGGGGTTGGAACTAGAGAATCTTTAAGGTCCCTTCCAACCCAAGCCATTCTATGATTCTATCATATGATCTAAATCCTATTACATATAACTTCCACTTTCACAGAAACCCAAAGCATGCATTTTCTTGGCCCTGCTCCAGTTAACCTCTTTAAAAGCAACCTAGAAAAAATATATTTCTAGATAAAGTTGACAGATAACATTGAGCTGGAACTGGAGATAATGGCTAGATAGATGGTACAAGACACCCGGGATTTCCTGATAAGCTGTATGCAAGGAAACAATACATGCATTATAAGAGACCAATATGCAGCCTTAGATCTGAAGGGAAAACAAAGCAGGCAGATCATGCCCCCAGGAATGTTCCTTTACTCTGGAAGCTATGGCTCTGAGAAGGACTTGGCAAATACTTTACTGAAAATTTTGAAAATAAAATTCTTTTTGATTTGAAAGGTGCTTCCTACTTCAAACAGGGGACTCCTTCAGCAAACATTATGCAAGAGAGCTAACTAGATGATTAAATACATTCTTCGGACTATATAAAAGACTGTTATTTAAATATGCAAAATACAAAATAAAGCCACAAGTCTCCTTGTGGAAAAAGTGTTATAATATTATTTTGAAAGGTATGACTCCTTTTAAAAGAATGAATCAGATTAGTAAGTAAACTAGTTGATTGAATAATCTTATATTCATTCTAATTGTTACAAAAATTATCTGAAGATCTGGCAATTATAGTATTTTGTAATTCAAATACACTGTGAACTTAAATGTCAAACAATGACTGCTTACAAACAAAAATTCCATACGCAGACTTGCACATGAAATAAACTTGATGAATACCAGCTGTCTCTCATTACAAGTAATGTCTTAATTTTAAATCCAAATTTACCTCTGCCCCATATATACCTGCTATTAAATCATATACATTTGCAAATTGTTTAAACAGAAATTTTTTATGCAAATGAGGTGACAAAATAATATAGACGAGTGAAAAAATGAATCTCACAGTATTTTGTATTACTGCTCTGTGCTCTGTCATGTGGCTTTGTATTCTTCTTTGCTGAGATACATGATCTGACACTCTTAGGCTAGTGCCATAATTCCCACATCACAAAGCCACCACAGAATCTGCAGCGGCTGCCTAATTCCACCTAAATTCAGCCAGGCCTTGAAAGCACATCACTGTGCACATGCCTGTGCAACCTGGTCTAGGGAGCCTGCTTTGGCAGGGGGGTTGGACTTGATCTCTAGAGGTCCCTTCCAGCCCCTACAATTCTGTGACTCTGTGATCTTTTAGAACTACTTTGTCAGAGTCACACAAGACAGCTTGCATAGCACTTTTCTCTACCATGACCAGCTGCATACAGTGAGATTAGCTTTGAGTTTTCATAATCATCAGGTTTACATAAACAAGGAAAAATTCCAAGATGTCACTTTCTGCTTAATGTGTATGTTTCCCTACAGAAAAAAGGAGTGTTTTTATCTTGACAGAACTCAAGCCTATAAAATATTCCTTTCAGTAAGCTCAAGAAAGCCACATATTTTGTTCACAGGGTATTATTCAACAAACTTAAAACATACAATTTCTGGATGTCTTACAAACTGAAAGTTAATAACAGCAAACTTTGGATTGAGAAGCTATCTGTACAATCATTTGCTTCCTCACGAAATGTTAAGGGTCCTTGGGTTAGCCTTGAGTCTTTGCAGTTTGGCAGAAGAGAATCTCCAGAAGATTTACTACAGCTTAATTATTGACCTGACATAATACTTAGGGTGTCGCACATACTGATGGCTTGTTTGGTTTAAATAATTACTGAGTAAGCATTTTATTTTCGTACCTTTGAAGATTTCCTGAAGTTAATGTGCCTTGGTTAATTTTCATAGCATTGGACAGGAGTCTGTATTTCTTGCTCAGTGAATTTATTATAGGCAAAACCTGAAAGAATGGGAAAACACATTAATACTTCCAGCTGCTAGGAATCACAAGTTTTAGCTGTAACAAAAGCTCTGTTCATACTGGATTTAGAATTTGTTTGCAAAACTGAACTTGTTTATTCCTACTTATTTTGCTGAATCATCGTGCAGAACTAAGTTTACCCATATCTAGCTTGATTATAGAATCATCTTGGCTAGAAAAAGCCTTCAAGATCATTAAGCTCAACCATCATCCTGACCAGCCAAATCCCACCACTAAACCATGTCCCTTAGTGCCATGTCCACATGTCTCTAAAATACCTCCAGGGGATGGGGACATTACAAGTCAGCAAAATACCACATTTAAAATAACAGAAACATTAAAGAGCATACTCCAACACATAAGGATACTGACTTTCCCGTGTATTGTTTCCTATTAAATACTTATCAGTACAGACCTGCATTTTCAATGCCTTAAAGCAACGGATAAAACTCACGACATGAGCAAAAAAACAAAAACAAAAACAAAAAAAACCACACACAAACAAAAAGCAATCAATTCCACCAACCAGTGTCGAATAAATGCATGGTAATTATACACTATATTTTATTTAGCTGTAAACATAAAATGTAACTGCTTTCCTTTTGTATTCCCCATGGCAAAGCTCTATCACTATCAAATTTAAAATAATTGTATCTCTTCAAGCTAAGTGCAATCTCACTGTTTGAAGAATGTTTACACTTCCAGCCTCAGGTGCAATGGATAGTTCAAATAGCTAGGTGTTCATCTCCACTGAATACTCTATATGGTCAGGATATTTTCTGAGAATATTTGTAGAATTTTAATAGAATTTTTAGCTTTGGAGATAGTTTTTTTAGGCTTTTTAATTTGTTTGTTCAATTCTTTGTTCTTTTCTAAACCGAGTTACTATTAAAATCATCTATAAATTAGCACAAACTAATCCGTCTTGTCTTTAGGCAACTGAAATGTAACTACCTGCATCTATGTCAGCTAAAACTCTTAATTCATCTTCTTCATTTGACAAGAACCATATGGTTCTTATCTCCTTCCTCATCTGACTTGAGCAGCTGTCAAATGCAGGATGTCATAGTGACTCCACTCAGGAGAAAGTTCCAATGATGAAAAAAGATCTCTGTTTGTTTATGTTCATGAACACTGGAAATATTTTGCTCACATGAGCTATAGTTTCACATTCCCTTAGCCATGACTAGCCACAAGCTTCTGAGGACTGTGCTTGAGGTGAGTCAGGTGAAGGAGCCAATCTGACCCAGTATTAGCCCCGCCTGCCAAAATCATATCAGTAAATGGCAAACAGGTTGTCATCTGTCATCTGATTGCCCTCCCTGTCATACTGCTACCCGAGCTGTCACAGAAAAGGAGCAGAAATGCGGGTCACTACCCTGGCAGTCAGCATGCACATCACCAAACCCTCACCTCAGACATGAAGACACTAAAAGCACCAGATGGAGTTTTCCTGCCTATTCCAGACCACTGGCTGAAATGATCTCCCTATTCTTCATTGTTTCCTCTGTTGTGAAGCCTGCTTCCCCGTCAGTCTGTCTGCTCCCTTTCTCAGGACCTCTCTCCATCTGGCACAGCACCCTTCTGGGAAGAGCCAGTCAGAGCCTGGCTGCCTAACGCCTGTGTGCTCTTCAACAGCTCTGCATTCTGATGCTGGTTTTGGAACAAGCACACTCTACTGTTTCCTACAGCCGTTTTATAAGGGCAGTGGCAAGTAAGTCTATCTGTTTCGAGGATAATGAACACAGATTCTTCATTTGTGAACTTCTGAAAGGTCAAAACCAACCTGATTAGGAAAACTCTGTTGACTCGCACAGACACCAGCACTTGGAACAATGAATACATGAGGGGAGCACTATTTCATTCACAGATGGGTACCCGAGACCATAGGAAAAAAAAAAAAAAAAAGAAATCCCAGGGAAAATTGGGGCACTTACAGCTATGGGTTCTAGGGGACAGTGTGAAAGAAATAAACAAATAAAGAATCCTCTCTTCAACAAACCCAAAACAGAGATAATGTAAATTGAGGAGCCTGAAATGCTTGCATTTCTAACATGCTGCTACAAAACGAAATGCAACCTATGCTGCTCTAGTGCAGAACAGGTCAGTACAGTGGCACATATAGAACCGTGTGGTGGACTCATTGTATCAGTGAACTGGAAAGGACTCTGAATTTTAAAGCACCAGCTCTTAGGCAGCCAAGACTGAAGGTCTGGAGAAGTTTAAATAAAAAAGCTGCCAGTATTTGGGAACTTAAAAAATTACCTCATAGTTATTATTATGCTATAAATAAGTACTTGCAATATTACAGTCCTCTAAATCTTACCTTTGTCTTACGCAAGAAAGATATATTGTCATTGTTTTTCCACTCTTCCCCAGATCACTCTTTTTTTTTGGCTGTAATAAATAAAACAATAAAAAGTTACAACAAGTTCTAAGCAATAAATAACTTGTATTTATCTGTACATTATTTCTAGGAATATATCCCAGCACACTAAGAAAGATATTGCCCAGAGTATTGGATTTAGAGCTGTCCCATAAGTCTCATAGGGAACGCTGCCTCCGACTCCAGCAGGGCAAGGTTACAGCAAAATACATCTCCAATGCAATTTTCTCAATTTATCAACAGTTCTCTTATACTGCTAGTGTATAGTGTATAGTATCCACAGAGGGCAGTAGCTCTAAATCTGCTCCTGCAGGTGCAAAGCAGAAAGCCAGCAGGACTTATATAGATTCCAGCCAGCAAGTTCAGTTAAGCCTGCTTCCTAATAAATCAAAAAGCAAACCAATGTGCTGTTAGGTTTTCAAGTCAGTAGTGGCTGTGAAAAACAATAGGCCTTCTGGGATCTCACCTTGAAAACTTAAACCCAGAATCTAGATCGAACATTCTTAAACGTACAACAAAAATACATAGGTATGAAATAATTGGAGAGGTGAAAAATAATGTTATTGTCCTATCACCTAATATGGTTTTTTTGGCTCTCCTTCTTGGAGAGATTGGTCTCTCCAGTAATAAGTAATAAGGTATTTTCTGATGATCAGGCCCAATTTTTTAGCAATGATGTAATAGCTAGGATAAGCTGACTGAAGGGTTTCTTTGTGATTCTCACTAGCTACCATTGAACCTTTTTTCTCCCCAGTATCACGACACACAGTTAAAAACAACTAATGAAAATCTGCCTTTCCCTGTGGCATCCTCAGTACTCTCTTCTTGGGCATGCATACTGCATGGGCCAAGAAGCCAGGAATTAGACAAAGCACTCTTACAGATGATCCCACTCAGCACAATTTATCTGTCCCAATGGCCACATAAGCCCTCCTTTGACTGTACCTCAGAGGAGTCAGCAAAGCCCTGCCGACATTTTGAGTGCCAGCAGCAGGGATGAGTGAGTGGAGTGGGACCCTTCCACAGGAGCAGCTGAATGCACAGTAGAGTACTTTTTTCTCTCCCTTAGCAAAATCTCTGATATAATGAAAGGCCAAGAAGTCACAACTCAAAAGGTTTTTCCACTTAATGTATTAGAGAGACCAAGTCCGAAGCATATGGTGCAATGAAAGATTAGCCACCAGCCTCCAGAGGATCTCAAGAAGGGATGTATATGTAAACACTAGAAGATAATTAATCAAATTATTCCCTCAATTTTGAAACGTAAATAAAATCTCATTATGTTTTGAGACAGTTACTTATAGTAGTTACATAGAGGGGAGGACTGTGATGCAAAGGCCATATTTCTAGCTTCCGTAATGCAACTGCAAATCCCACTAAAAAGGTGACTGCATGTTAGTACCAAAAGACAGATTTTGGCCCTTAAATTGCTACAAAATAGAGTATTTTTTTTCCAATTTTGGTTGTTGTTATGGGAAATAAATTGGGTAAAGAGCTTTTGGAAGGAAAGTGTCTAGAAATGGCCAGGAATGTAACAGCAAAGAAAACAAAGAAAACAAATTATCAAGATGAAAATCAGCTAATGAATAAAACAATGCTTAGAACAGTAAATTAAACAGAGGGAAGATGCTTAAAAAACTATCCCTTTTCACAAACAATAAGTTGACTGTATGTGTACAACAAAAGCTCTGATTCCAATTCTGTTTAAAATATCTCCTTTCATTGCAAGAGATCCATTAATTTTCTGCCTTGCCTTTCTTGTTCACCCCTGCCCACACCAGCTCCATGTGATAATAAAGCAAAACCAAGAATCACTTAGTAGCACCAAACAAAATGAATCATTAGCTTTAGGAACTTCTTTATCTACACATACAGAAGGGTAGGAATAACGGATGGTGAAGCAGAGTGACAATGAAATAAGTCATTGGGCAACATACGGAAGGATGAATCCAATAGCACTGCAATAAACAGGAATCTTTCCATTTACTTTAGTGGGCACTGAACTAGCCTGTTAAAGAGCAGAAAAAGACACACGGAGATGGTAGCTTTGCACCATCGTCAAAATTTCCAGATCTCTGTTTTTCACATTTATGAACATATGAAAATATGATACTTTCCAGAAGGTGCACAAAGGAGTTCATTATGTTTTAACGTCAGAGAGGATATTATGCCATAATTTTATTCTACCAAAACCAGATCTATTATTTTCTTTAAATGCTTCTGTGTTTAAAGAAATTTCAGGAGTATTTTCATTTTTCACGAATCTTCTTATTCAAGTTTCTGTGCACTGGTTACTATTTAGACTCTGCCTTAGCCAGGAACCTTGCCACAGTGCATTTCCAACCTGGGGTAATGGTGGAGACTTAACAGCATCACACAATAAGAAAGGCTGTAATGCAAGCGTAGTATTTATAGTTCTTCCTTTGAACAGATACTGCTGGACTATATATATCATTTTGGAATTTTGAGGGGTGTAGGTGTATGTGTGACAGTGAGAGAAATCCTTCCTGTATAACACAGATAACACATAGAAGGGTTTACTACATGCGGAAATTTTTCCATACCTTGGACATAGTGGTGATAAAGAGTTTTCCAAACAATCCCACAAGTGGCAATATATGACAACTGAGTAACATGCCCTGGGGCTTAAATGATCTTATTTAAGCTCACAACAGAAGCACAGTCACAAAACCTTCAAGGAAGACCCAGGGGACTCTAGGGAGTGTTGTATGTGATTCACATCTCTGAATCACTCCTGAGCTTACGTACTCAGCTTGATGCCAGAAGCGAGATCTTTCTGACAAAATGAAAATACTAGACCTACATATGTCAACAGATTCAGCCATTTGTGTGTTCCTTACTTCTTCAGACCAGCACTCTACGGAAAATGTCCTTATGCAGCAGATTCACATTTCACCTTGAAATAGCTTTATTCCAGTGAAGAATGCAGTGATTTCTGTTTGTATAAAGTGCTTTTGCATTTCTGGTATTTAAGTATTCTATACAAAAGTTACAAGTACAAGATGTTTGTTTGCAGTTTTAACTAACCGAAGACAGAACAACATGGAAAATGTTACGGTGGTTGTCTTTGCAAATGCCAATAAATGGACAAGAGAACTCAATTCTGATTATCCAGAATTTTTTTTTTTCCTGGATCTTCTGTAGGAATGGGCACTGCATGGAGTAAGAAGTATTTCTGAATAAGCTAATGGAACTACAGCACCATTATTAACATGTAAGAAAGCTCCAAAACACGCAAAGTTCTCTCACTGTTTGGCATTGCTATCACACTGTCCAGCCTTATTATAGATTCAGAAGACTGAGTAAAGAATAGGTACAAAATGCCCACAACTGAGGAACTTAATGTGACTTCACCTCTCACGCAGCAGTATTGCCTTAAACAATGGAAACATCTATTGTTAAAGAAAAAAAAAAACCCAAAGGACCAAGCTTTGCAGATCAATACAACATTTATTTCTATTTGCAGAACACAGATAGTTATATCTGAGTTCATGTACTTCTGATGTTCATAACTCGGTGGGATTATCCAGCAGACTAATTTCCAAAGGACTTCAGTCACTTACTGCTGAAGATACATTAAAAAACCTCCATCATCAGTAAGGTGAACGTGCAAAGGGCAATTCAGCACCAGAATGATAAAATATATCCCCGCACACACATCCTTTGTGGGAAACAATGCAGAAGAAAATCTCTTGGTGTCATTGTTCTGAATGGTGGGAAACACCATTTTTATCAGTCACTAGCATAACTCTTAAATTAAATAAAAATAACATGTATACATCTCTTCTTTTCCAAGATGACACATTTTGAAAATTTATTTTTTCATCAAGATTTTGGTGGCTACGACTAGAAATTGCCATGGTATTTGATCCATCACTTGAGAAAATATGTTAGGCTGGGGCAGGAAGCTATTTTGCTACATTGTAGAAATACACCATCCATAGGCTCAAATTTGGCTCCAAGCACTTAGCAAGCTAGCTTAAAACTGGATAAAACTCTTACACTTGAAAAGAATAAAGGACAAATTCTGCTTCTAAGTAGAAAGCCAAGCTAAAATTTGGCCATTAAACGTAGTGAAGTAAACAAGAAAAAAGCCTAAGGATTAGGTGATAAAAATGCAATAAAACAAAACAAACAAACCAGACAAGTATAAATTCAGCTCTAATACAGCAAGCCACTTTCATTCAATTTTCACCTCTTCCTACTTTGATTCAACCAGAAAGTTTGGGTAAGTGTGTCAGTTCTGAACAAGAAGCATAGTAGCCTTCCAATACCTACAGGGCACCTACAGGAAAGCTGAGGAGGGACTCTTTATCAGGGAGTGCAGTGACAGGACAAGGGCTAATGGCTCTAGGATACAATACAGTAGGTTTCGATTAGACATCAGGGAGAAATTCTTTATTGAGAGGGTGATGAGGCAGTGGCACAGGCTGCCCAGAGAAGCTGTGGGTGCCCCATCCCTGGAGGCATTCAAGGCCAGGCTGGATAGGGTCCTGGGCAGCCTGGTCTGGCGACAGCCCTGCCCACGGCAGGGCGTTGGGACTGGATGGGCTTTGAGGTCCTTTCTAACCCAAACCATTCTGTGAGTCTATGATGATTTTCCCATGACAAGTATTTCTATGGAATTAATCACTAAGGAAAATGGAAGAAAATATTATGGATCTTAGAATAAGCAAAAAGCTGGCAGAATCCACTTGAAACAGATCAAATCTGACAGGCACTTATTCCTCCAAAACAATTTTTATTTGAACTGCTATAACTCCTCAAGTGGTCAGGTATTCCTAAATATTTCATAGTGCATCTCAGTTTAGGTGTTTGGGAGATTCTGGCAGGCCCAAGATAGACCTAAATTGTTAAGTGGTACTCAAAACACATGAAGGGAGAGGTCAAACAGGAAATTTCTTCAGATGACTTCACATAGGCTAATGAGCCCCAAATGATGTATGTGCTTTCTTAGATGATAAAACAGCAGCATCTCCTTTTGCCTCACTGTTTCGGCATATTTGTTTTTTCAGCAGCCCAATAAAACTTATTGTTCAGCAAGAAATACAAACTATATACAAGGTTGCTCCAGACAGAAAAATAACTCACAGGTTTCATAAAGCAGGCCTTTCCTACATTTCAGCACTTAACATTACAAAGTTACCGTGACTTGAAACCTGACTACTTCTTATCATCTTCTGAACTTAAATAACAATGTCACTACATTCAGTGAATCAAAAAGCAAGATGACCTTAATCTAAATATTTAAGGAGCAATTTAGGGAAGTGAAACAACTGAAGGCAAGGAAGAAATCAAGGGATACATTTGCTTGGAAATGCTGTTCTGATTTGGAGAATGTGTAAGTTCATAGAATAATAGGTAATTAATCTTTTGTGTTATCTTGCTAGTATCTTTTTTTTTTTTTTTTTTTTTTTTTAATAAGAAACATGGAATCATTCCATATGCACAACTGAGCTCTGCCTTCTGTTAAGGGTTGCAGTACCACTGAAGTTTGGATCAGAGCTGTTGTGCTTTCAATTCCCCCTACCTTCTTTTTTCCTTCTAACGGATTGAAATGTGACCAAAGAGCAGCATGACTGTAAATTGAAAAGATAATTTTCACATGACATCTCTTTCAGTGCTTCGGGGATAACACACACATACAAACACATTTGCTTGTGTCTGATTCAAGATGTGAAAAAAGAAATAAGGCAAATGTATGAGAAATTTTTCTGAAATTGAAAACACACATAAAAACTCTCCTATGTATTTGTTTTGTTTAGACTAATTAAGACTTCTGCTTTATGTTACCACAACAGACATTGAACATTTGCAACACATTTACTGAGGTTAAAAGAATTATGGGATGAATTTGTATCTATTACACCATTATCCTTAAGCAACACTATTTTAGTTATCAGTTGGAATTGTTTTTTTTTTCAGTCAAAAAGGTGACTTGTCAGTACACCCAGATTTTATATCCTCAATTCAGAATACTAAAAAATATCATTTCTCAGTAAAAATAAAATAATGTTTTCTTGAAATATTTATTATTTATAACTATAATTGCATAGCTGAATTAAATAACAGTAGCAGGAAACATATTTATGGATCAGCTGAATTCTACAGCTTGCCCAGTTTCTTTCATATCTGTGCAGTGTGTTATGTTGTCCCTACCATGAATTGAAAAATGGGCAAAAAGAAAATATGTACAAAAGAGTGAAAACTAAGTTTAATAGTCTAACACTAGGTATACAGGGATTTGATTCTCGTCACATCCCCTCCACACGCCCTTCCACACACGCAGAGAACAAACATTCACTTCCCTTATTAAAAACATGATGGTGGAACTAGTTCTTACTAACACAATATTTTTCCATGTCCTACTCACAATGGCTAAATTACATTAGAGTCAAGCTTCAACTACATTAAGTCTTTTCTTCTGAGGAGAGGTTTTTCAATACACATCTAGTTTTGCTAGCAATCTGAAGGAGTATAAAAGTTCATGGTTAAAAAAGATACTTTAGATCCTGAAAAAAATCCTTGGGTCTAGTTTCTTTCAGTCACTTTTTGTATTGCACATTGTTAACTTTTGCTGAAGCATGAAGGCTGGAAAATGAGAATCGGCATTCTTCCCTTAATATTACATTATGGAGAACAGCATGATATCATGATACCAGTAGGGCTCAAGGCTCTGGTACATGATTTTGGCAATTTTACTCCATTAATTTAAGAAGTTAGCTCTTCCAGCTGTTCCATAGTCCAATCTCTAGCCAAGGTTACAGGCCCTCTAGCAGAGAAAGCAGAGTGGGAGGTCTGTTCCAATAGCAGAGCTTCCCAGTGCTTCTTGTTTATAGCCTAACATATTAACTACTCTTTAAATATGGCTACTTTGATTTACACCAACATGCAGAGCTATGCATTGGAGCGGTTGAGGAGTTGCCATGGAGCACATTCAGCTTTATTTGCAATGGGACCTCTAATCACCAGGAGATTAATGGGGCAACAGCTGGGAGGGGTGTTTTTGAAATTTCCCCTGGGCATCAGAGATGATGGATCAGTGGAAAATGAGGATCCGTGTCAAGGCTCCAAGCTGCAAATGAGGAATTTAAGATTGAGTTTCAGAGCCTAATGAGCAAACAGTAGGCCTAAACTAGCTAGCGAGAAGGAAACCTCTGCCTTCTCATACCTTGGGTGCCTAATGCTGAGGAACAGACAACTCATTCTCTTGAGGAGGTCCTAGGAGATGCTCAGTTATTATCTAGCCAAAGTTCCTTGGTTGAAATGCATGGCTGCAGAAACAAGACATTCTCCAGATGAGGGAGGTCATGCACGTCTGTTCAAGGGCAGTACCTTAACTACACAGCTACAAAGATGAGTACAAGATGATGAATGAGTGAACAAGGGTGAACTAAAATGGAATCAAACCATATTTTCTGGCAACTCAGTTCAGTGAAGTAGTCAAAAACAGCAAGAGAGTAACCAGGTTTTAAGAAGTAAGGGTTTCAGAGTTCAGGTTACTTTGAGCATTAATAATGCTCAACCTTACACAAGTATCAGAAACAAGTTTTCCCTTTTACCCCAGACCTTCCAAAACCCATGAAAGTTCCTTTCCCCTTATTCTGTCACACTGTGAAACTCTGGCAAACATAGCTCAGATCTGGACTGACCATCAGGAAATATGTATTCCACTGTACGCATTCAAGAACTAACTGAAGGGTGCAGGTGGTCACCTCACATGCATAATGCATGAGTCAGCAGTTGATTTTACAAGTCAAATAACCTTCTCACTAAAAAAGCAATTCAAATATTTTGCTCCAAAACTATGACAGGAGAAATTAAAATTATATTTCCTAAAATACTATCAAAGGTTGGTAGAAGTGACGTGTTCCTAGATGAATGCTTGGCATTGAGCAAAGTCAGTCCTCAGTGCCATTCATGAAGTTCTTAAGCTCAGACAGCAGGGAGCTTTCTAAGAGGGTACATACGAGCAAACTAGGGTAGAAATCACAGGCTGACTGGGAAATGAAATTACCTGGAATAATCACTGAACTAGGGTTGCTTTGCGTTTTGTAGGCTTCGAGTTCACAAATTACAGCTACTTAATTCTTCATCCTGCAACAAATAGTATTTAAAAACAGCTTTACAAGGACAATACATGCATCAATATGATAAGTATATTGAACTAAAAATGGATTCTATTTAATTAGCAGTTCTAAAGTTACAGAGGCATATAGGAACCGCCACTACTGAGAATTGACAATGAAGTTGTGGGAGTAACTTCAAGATGATGAGAAAATACTGCTCTCTGGCAGCACTGGCAATGCTGTTAAGAACTCAGAGGGAACAATACTACCGATGAGAAGAGATGCAAAATTCTAAAGGTTTTTTTCAGGGCTCCAGATCATGGTCTGTAGTCATTTGAAACTGATTTATTTCAGGAATCACAAGGTTCAGTTAAAGTTTTCTCAAACTTTTGTGAAGGACAGCAACAACACACAACTGAAAATAAAGCCTAAACTCAAAAATCTTTCATGGTTTTAGCTTACACGTATTAAAGAGTAATTTTCAGCACTATGTTGGTTGGGCTACACAGAACCCCACTGAATTGGAAATAGATTTCTTTTGAAAGAGACCTTCTTAAGGGTGTTCCCTGCAGCAGACCTAGACTAGCCAATAACAGGAAGAGGATCATACCATATGAATATATGTTGGAGAAATATTTGTCCTGCAGCTCCCTATGACTGGAAGAACTATTTAAATGTCAGTTAGGAACAACTGCATATAGAGTGACAAATTACTAACTGGAATGCAGCGTTACTTTCACATACAGCTTTTCGTAAATAGCCAGTCTACTCAGAGCCACTGAGAATCCAACCTTAAAACAAAAATCAAGAACAGAACTTAATTCAAAGCAAAATAATGAAAAAGACAGTCTGAATGCACCAAGTGTTTAAGCAAAACAAGCAATCATCTTTAAAGGAAAGGTATAAAAACTGTTATGGTGTTAGAGGATGACACCAAACTGGGGGAAGCAGTGGATCTCACTGAGAGGGCTATCATCTGGAACTGGGAAGGAAGGAGCAATGGGCCAGCAGGAACATGATGGAAAGTTGAATACGGTTGTTGGAGCCTAGCTGAGTGTGCCTTTTCTCAGCAGGAACTTGACAGAGGGATAAGGAATGGACTTGAGCATCTCTGTTCAGATTATTTATGGGAGAACTTAAGGCTAGTCTTGTGATTGCATTCTGCGAGGGAAGAAGTGGTTTGATTAAATTGAGAACCAAAGCAAAATAAAATTTGAGGTTAAAGAATGACTTTCTCTCCCTGCACTACAAGTCAGCTCTTACCACTGTCTCTACATGTTCTGGTGTCAAGCACAATTTGCTGTGGCATAACAAATGGAGCCATCCCAAACTGAAATAATTTGCAACGGGTACTACTGGCACTGAGGGCAAGAGAGAGATTTAGACCTCACTCTTTTCCTCTCAGGAGTCTGACAACTGAAGAATACGACAACCTTTCCATTAAAGGCAGCAGTGCCCTGAGGACATGGATCCTGCTCTCTCTGAAACTCTTTCAAAGGCAGACTGCCAAGGGATTTTGAAGCAAGCAGGACAGGCAAATGGCACCCTTAGTAGTTGAAAACAATCTGTCTCACCCCATGTATGTTACAGCAGGCACAAAAGATGCCCTGATACAGATGGAAAATGTGGCAACATTTCTAGGTTTTTGCAGAAGCAATGAAATCAATGTTCATATACAGTACAAATGTAAGGATTCTTTACATCTGTTCTTAATACTAATAAGGAAAATGCTTGCGAGGAACACATTAACCAAACTGAGCTTTGCTGCTGAGATTTGTTCAATGCTAGCAACAGAACTGGCAAAGTCATCACTAGAGCTAGAGACATGAGAGATGAAGGCTTGATACTTCATCATCATTGCCACGAGCTATTCATTTCAGTTTAACAACTTTGATTCAGGAAAACTGAACGTCCATAGCAGAAAATGTAAACCTCAACTATGGAAAGTCTTTCTCCTTAAGCTAGAAAGGCTGCAGCCAAAATATTTCCCACTTAACCTTCACCAAGGAAAAGGTCTAAAAAAGCCAATCTGTTTAAGCAGGGCACAGAAAAGAGCAACATTTTCTATCTAAAATATTAAGCTCATGTTCTTTCAGCTTTAATTCATTAAATTCATTAAAACTATTCCACATCAATCCACATTTTCATTTAAAACAGTTTCCTGACAGCACTGAACATAAGGACTTAAAGTAGGAGAAAAAAAAAATAAAAGCATAAATGGAAAACAGTGTATGTACTGTATACAAAATGAGTACGAATATGAAGGATGCATGAGAAACAGTAGAAGAGAAGTAATACCTCCAGCCTTTGCAAATCACATAACGTGTGTGCCCAAGGCAATCTTCCATCCCACGTACTGTAAACTGAACAGTTCCCAGGGTGTATATGGCTTTAGCTATAGTAGAAGACTTCTATTTTACATGAGGCTTCTAAGGAAGAAAGAACTTTCTTCAAGCATTACAAAAAAGTAGGACTGAAATCAAGGTATTTCGCTGTAGCTCCAAATTACTGAGAAAACAGACTAGTTCCTCTCTGACAACATGAGCTCCCCATGTCCATTACAGCAGCTAAAAGGTAGGTATTGCACAGTAAGATATGGCACATGGTAAATGCCTTAGAAGCATTTGATTGTGCAACACTTGCACTCAGGATGTCTTCTGAAAGAAGAGATAAGTATACCTCCAAGCAGAATGAAATGTGGATGAGTCAATAGCTCCAGTGTGCAAGAAGCACTGACAAACCACTGAGAGGAGAGAATGGGTTTTCCTTCCATCTTCTACTTGACAAATCTGGCTAGTATTTCCTAGAGAGACCTACCAGCCGTGATTAAAATTCCAACTTTGTCTATTTTAGAAGTTGCCTACCCATGCAGATTCATTGGTGATGCTTGCATCACCTACAGATAGGCTCAGAATGGCAATTTATTGCCCACTTGAAATTTCATCCTCCACTATAGAATAACACAGTTCCTATTAAGTGTAGATGCCAATGATTCATGATAAAGCAGGGCAAAATCTTCTTCCAACAATGAGTGGCCCACGCAGAGCTTTGAAGATAAGGGCAGAGACAAGGGATCCTCATTTCATGCCAGATGAAATGCCTTGCTCAGCAAGGTGTCTGGAAGACTTTGAGATGAGGCATAATTGGAGATGTGCACTGCCCTGTGTTATGCTCTCATTCAAACTAACCACAACAACTTTTCTAAAGATGAGTTGTTTGACAGCAAAGTATGACTTCAAAAACACCCGGACCCATAAATACCCAGACACATTACTGAGATCAATTCCAAACTGAAAAGCCCAGCACATTCTTCTGTTGCAGGCTAGGGAAGTGGCAGTTCTGGCAGCGGTAGGTGGCTGAATACTGAAAAACCCCAGTGAATAGCTCACAGCTACTAGATTCAACACTGGATGTTCAGTTAAGACTTTGGTGTAAAGCAGTATTAGTGCAATAAATGTAGAACATGTTATTCACTATCTGAACTGTCTCTGACTAAAGGACAAATATTCCTGTGGCAAATTAAAGGGCTGATCTGCACTGTACTTTGCACCAGAGACCTTGAAGTGTGTGCATGCACTTCCACTAGTAATCAACAGGAGAGGAGAGAAGTAGACAGTTCTCAGCAGAAGCATTACTCATCCTGGAGCTGCTGGTGCAGAGTATGTCGAAAACAACTTTACCAGGGCACAAGGGAGAAACAGCACAAAGTCAGCAGTGTGGTGCACTCCTGTGTACGATCACAGAATCAGGCACTGCACGCAGGGATGTGTTCAGGCTCCTCAGCACGTGATTACCTTCAACAACTCCGTAGGTTTCTGATACTAATCAAAGCATGCATGATCTTCTCACACTGCTCATGCTGTACAGCTGCCAGAATGGTGGTGAATTCTCCAGGCTTGAATATGAGCCCCTAACATCGTCAAAATGGACAATTTCATGATACAGTTGCACAACATCCAAGACAGCATGGACCTCAGTTCTAGCTAACCACGTTCTTCTTTTACCTAGCTTTTCTAGTCCATCCTGCAACACTAAAAAGGATTCACAGGATTTAACAGACATCTTTTTATATGAAAAGTACCCACAGTATCCAAGACCAAAATGAGTCCCTGTAACACGGACCTGTTTGTTGAGAAATGGTTATACTGCCTCCACAAATTGCTGAGGTGCAAGAAGCCTTGAATGTGAGGAGAAGAAAAATTTGCAGAGCAAGTTAGTGGTGGAGAAAATAGGTTTTGAACTGCATAAGATGCAGAAGACACAAAAAAGGGATGTTGCTGTTTCAGCATCTCTGTGATGGCACATCTTTCTATGTTGAATTATTTGTTATTCTTCTAAGGAGCATGGTGATCCCTGACTATACATCCTTCATCCTCTCTTCATTTTACCATTCCCCACTTCAGAGAGTTCACGCTTTAGACGAATTCTCCATACCAACATCAAGAAACTAACTCAGCAACCCTTTGCTCTTAGGAATTGAGTTTGCAGAGCAGCAGAGCATGAGAAGCCTTGCTCTGTGAGCCTATATGCCAGCAACAGACTGAAGTTTACAGTGAGATAAGAAATGCTGACCTTCTACAGATACAGAGATAAAAGAAACTACCGGAATGCCTGGCAGATAAACATGGGTTAGCTTCAGAACGTTTTTATTGGTCTAACTATGGTAACGGTCTCCCTAAATCCTACACAACTGCAGCCAAACAGATAGTGTTACAGTCTCAGTTCATAAATTGGCTCTAGATGTAAAATAGATTACAACAATCCAAGGTAAATTCACATGTTTTATTAGGGATACATTCACAAATTCAGATGTTACAGCTATTTTATTCACTAAAATAGTGAGGAATGACACCAGGGGAATTTTTGCTAAAAATGAATAAGAAGCTTGGCTTCATGCATACTTTCTTATTGCTAGCAAGTTTCCAAAAGTCAAATACTACTCTAAAATCTGCTATCATTAGTATTTCTGCAGTCCTTGGAAAAAGCAATAGTTAAAAAAAGGTATCCTGTGCTGATTACTTACAGCATGTTCTGTTTATTATTGCACTACTGTTTTCTAATTTGCGACTGGCATGCCCTAAAGCAGCCAAATCAGTGGTGGTAACCCTCAAAACAGTAAACATAGCTACATCCAGAAACACGGATACAGGGCCTTTTAAGATTTTCATTGTCTTTCTCCCATTCTTTGTCCAACATCAGACGAAGTTATAAGACCTGTAAGACCATCTGCTATTCCTCATGATACCTTTAGTGCTTGCAGGCCCCAGCAACATCTCTAATCCCCCTAAACTTCATCCATCCCACAGTCTTCAGTCATTCCTTCAAGTAACAATAGTGGGTGATTTTTTAAACATTTTTGTGTAACTTAAATGATTTACAAAGAAAAAACTATGTATTTTTCATGTCAGCATAGCCCAGTACAGAAGCTGATGACACCCTGCATGAGTTCTGAGTTCCATTTCTATGCCCAGTAGAATCATAGAACCATTTGAGTTGGAAGGAACCTTTAAAGGCCATCTAGCCCAACGCCCCTACAATGAACAGGGACACCTACAGCTACATCAGGTCGCTCAGAGCCCTGCCCGGACCTTAAAGGTCTCCAGGGATGGGACATCCACCACATCTCCGGACATCCTGTTCCAGTGCCTCATCACTCTTATTGTAAAAAAACTTCTTCCTTATATCCAGTCTAAATCTCCCCTCTTAGTTTGAAATCACTTCCCTTGTCCTATCACAACAGATTCTGCTAAAGGAGTAGTCAACAGCATTTATCTAAAATGAGTGTCCTAGACTCTTCAAGTGATTCACAGCTCCTGCTGTTCAAATGAGAGACCTGCTTCATGCTTTCTTCTGTAGAGAGTGTAGGAGACACCCTGAAGACATACTGTAGGAATTATATCATGGTTGTTCAAACACAGACAATGTTTATCCATATCACCACTCATCTGTGGATCAACCAAGTAACTCAAGGTGATATCAAGTCCCATCAACTTAAGCTCCTTAGTAATCCTGGTAAAAATAAGTGGGTGAGCTCCGTTTCCTACACATGCAACGGAAAGAGGTAGGTGCCTTTGAAGGTTTCTAAAAGGAAATCCTCTCAGACTAACTGAATTGCCCGAAGGCCTTCAGAAGGACTCTCCTCACTGATTAGAGGGAGTGCCTGCCTTTAGGTGGCTGCTTTATAAGTATTTAACATTCAGAAGCGCCTCAAATGCCCTGGCCATGCAGACTGGACCCCATCCTCAGCGTCTCACTTATCCTTTTAAAGCAGTAGCTAGGCAAGTGCTTGCATTTATTTACCCTTTTCTCCCCCCATACTTCCTATTAGTTTCTCTCTGAAGATTATTTGTCTATTTAAAATGTCAAAATGAGCAAGCAGGGTCTTTCCATCTTCTGAGTCACTCTGGAGCAATTTCCTTCATAATAAATGGTTATACTTTCATTAAAAGCACGCACATCAAGCCTTCTGCTCAACACCATGCTGGCACATGTCTGTTGTCACGCATTCTCCCACAGTCAGATGCAGTGTCCCAGTACGCAGAGTGAGAGTCACCAGGTGTGGTCTCACAACCCTCAAGTGGTGGCAATGTTTCTGTCCTTCACCCCAAGCCACCAGCTTCTGCTTGGATGCTGAGCTGTCTGTCTGCTTGCTGAGCTGAATCAGCTCACCAAACCGGCAGCAAAAGCAGCTCCCCAATGACTCAGTGAGCTCATGGGGTGTTGAGTCAGGCGCCAGACCTGGCACAAGGGAGGAGAAGGGAACGCACACCTGCAGGCAGAGGATGGGAGGATTGAGGATGGCTTTCTCTGGGGCAGAAAGGGTAGTCAGGGAGCCTCGCCCTCTGCTGCAATAAAACCTCTGTACCAAACGGGAATTATCAGACAAATGATCAGAAGTTCCAAGGGGAAGTTGATTACAGCAAACCTCAGGTAATTTTTTTTAATCACCATGAGTAATATACACAAACCCACTTTGCTCACATAGCAAGATTCAGGATTCCCGTTAGTTTCTTCCACTCTTCTGGAGCTGCATGCATGTCAGCTTCCTCAGCAACTACAGGGATTAAATTCAAAAATCAGAAAGGAGAGATGTGAACTTCTCACGTAAGATCTTGACCCTAACACTTGACGCTTTACAAAGGAGGCTAAATATCACGAGGCTACTGATAAAAGTCAGGGGACTTGGCAGTTCTGCAGACATTTATGGGCTTGGTAACACATTTTTCTCTTTGTAAGTGAAAACAGACAAAACAGTGCACATGCTAGAATAATGAACATCTTGGCACATTGCAATTACAATACTGGAACAGACCACTGTTCTGTTTTTATGGATGCTTTTCAGAAAAACAATCCCTCTTTTCAGCTCCCTGTTACATTTATCCTCCAGAACTCTTGTGCCAAAGGTTTCCCCATTTTCTCTGTGGGCTTTCCAAACAGACTTCACCTCCCAGGAAGCACCACAAAAATACAGCTGCTGTGGAACAGCATCTCTCCTTGCTAGGATGCAGTAGAGTCACATCATAGAGAGATGGCAACATGGAATGCCATAATTACTCTCAGACAACATCAGGAGAGATTTTTATTTTTTAAACAAAACATGAAATGATTGACTTTCAGAGTTTTGCTTTCATTTAGAAACTCCATGAATTATTCTGTGGAAAATCTAGCACTGCTCTACTAAACAGCACAGAACCACATCTAGCAGTCTTCCATAATAAGCAATGGTATTATCCCACTGGTCTGTGATAAATGTGGTAGATAAAAAAACCAACAGTTCAAAGTTTTACCTGTACTACCTTCTCTGTAGGGAACAATAACAATTACAAGATGAAATTCTCAGTTAATTTTTTGCTATAAAATAATTCAAAGCAAAATGTTAAGAAAGTGATGAAGAACTCCTGGTTAAAGAGGTCATCTATTACTGAAATGTTTCACTGGAACCAAACCACCAGTGACGGCTAAGGCCAGGAAGCCTGAGAGCTCCAACACTGATAGAGCACTCACAGCAAGAAAGACTTCACCAAAGCTTTTAAACAGGTTCTGAAAGGGAAAATTAAAGTTCTGGTAAACAACTGATACTAAAACGGCTGTGTGCACTGCACAAACCAGACAGTGAATCAACTACTACTTTTCTCAGAAAATAAAGGTCTTATGACGCCAAAAATTAAAAAGGAATTCATCTTACCAGGGAAAGATCTTAGAGAGGCTCTCAAAAAGATTATACTGACATACCTAAAATACATTAAAATGATTCCGCTATAGGATAAAAGCTGTCTGGTTTGGCAATTCATACGTTACTGTGCTGCACTCTGAGGTAACGCTGGTGGAGGCATTAGGAGTCCTTCCATTTTAGGGTGTCCTACAAGCATCCAACAGCATCAGCTGTGCACTGCTTGGCAAGAACAGAGTGACTCTGATCGTATGGAAACAGTGAAGGCAGGGAACATCTAGATCAGAATTTGCGTTGCTGCAAAAAAAGTGAAAGATGAAAAAAAAAAGGCAGTGGAGAAGCAAGTATTAGGTTGCTGTCCAGCTGCGAAGGCAGAGAATGATGGTTTAGGACTTGTTTAAGGAAGAAACAAGCTGACGTGCTGCCACTGTGGGGGCACAGCAAAAGGGGATGGTGTCACCTCCCATCTCCTGCTGCGTTCCATACTTGTAGCTGCGGAGATCCACAGGTAACTGCAGTGCGGGGACAGCGTGACTCAATGGGATACTCACCGTGTACATCCAGCCCTGACACCCAACTCCGTAGCCCTGTGTTAGAGGCGTTGAGAAAATACAACACATGAGAAGCGGCTGCGGGGTGACATGCGCGTCACGTAGCTCTGTGTGAGCTGCGCCATTCAGCGCCTTTAATCTCACATCCTCAAAATCTCCTCAGATAGTAGTTAAAATTTAAACAGGCGTTCCGAAAACACACTCGTGATCCCATTATCAGTATTGTGGATGGGATTACAATGAGGGTGGCAATGGTGGAAAATTTTTAAGAGCGATCTCGTATCACCAGCAGGAGTGGCCACTAATTGGATTCTGTCTGTGTCACCGCAGAGCTGTCACGGGACCCCCTTCTCTGTTGAAGGCTGCGGCTCTCAGGGCACTCAGAAAGGCGCTTTCCCAATTGTTATCACATCAGTCTGCCTTCCCACTCAAACACAAATCCCCAAAGCCCTTTCTAAAGTGGAGGAAATCATGGAGGCCAGTACTCTCATCACGCCCAGACCAGTGTCTGGCCTTCCTGGATGAGAGCGAGACTGCGGTTACACAGCGCTCAAACTGTGTGAACAAACACATAGCACCGAATGCAGCATGTAGGTTAAACAAAGACAGATAACAAACTGCAAACCGGCAAATAGTCTGCAACAAAGTGACCTCGGCAGAACACAATTGGCAAGTCTTTCAAAATAATTTTTTCCATAGCTATCTAACTTCCACCGAGTGGGGCTTCTCTAATGTCTTCCACATTTGGAAACGCTGTCCCTCACATCACAACATTTTTAATAAACTGTTTTTATCAGTTCCCGATGAGCGCTGTTACTATGATTTTCACACCGCTCCTTGCCATCTCTGGGACACTTCAGGCTCCCTACATGCATTTTTCCCTAATGACCTCTCATCTAGCCTACTTTCTGAAGATGTATTTACACACCATTTGGAAATCTACCGATTTTTTTTTTTTTTTAAGATTATATGACACCAATCATAATCATTTTTTCCCCTGAAATTGAGATAAATTCAATGACAAGCCAAAAAGCCATGCCAAGCAGGAGAAACTGAAGTTGTGTAATACGACGGAACAAGCTCACCCACCTTGATTATAACGTGCTAAGAAGAGGAAGCCCCTGACAAGCAATAAACTGACACATAATTAGGACAATTCAGGGCAGAACTGGAAAACTCAGACTGGAAAACGTGTTCTCGGGCTCTGTCTCACTGGTTGGAGCAGTGGGGGGAAAAAAAGGTGTCACTTTGAAAACATCTCTGTAAAGACAACCAGTATCAATCTGGTCTCCAGCGCCCACAGCACGGGGCTGGAGCTCAATGACCTTTAAGGCCCCCCTCAACCTCAGCCATTCTATGATGCTGCGATTCCACTATGTGGGAGCGGAGAGGAAACCTGGGGGAAAAACTAACCCACCACGTTTTGTGTGGTGCAGATTCCCTCCCATCACAAACACGGTTGATAGTACAGACATGCCTGGTATGTTCAGCATTCCCTATCAAACAGAGATGAATTAGCCGCAACAAGAACATCTTACAGCTTTCATACAGCAGTTTATGGATCTTTTTGTTCCCCTGGAATTTCTAACCTTGAGCGTATCACAGATCTCCCAAAGTCACATCAGTCTCAGATCTCTCCCTCAGATTACTTTTATCTCACCGTGAGGAACATCTCTGAGAGTTCTGAACACTTTTACAGCTGCTGGGATGCTAATGGGAACTTCATGTGTGTACCCAGCACAAGTGCTCTCGGGGAAAAAAAAAGCCAATGTCAAAGGCAGGTATGTAGAAGTCACCATAAATATGTCTTTGAATGTTTACCATCTGGAACAGTAGATTACATTTTGACAAGAAGCTGGACTGCCCTGTGGGCATTGTCTTTTAAACAGCCCCATCATTATAAAGGAAGGAAAAACATGATTTGCTGTTCCTAGTTCTCGGTAGGATTTTCTGGCAGCGCTAGAGAAACTTAGTTGGGCTTTTTTTTTTCCTATTGAAACAGTTACAAGATGGGCATATGCAGTTAGAGACGCAGTTTGTGGAAAAATGCGTTTTCTTATAGATGATGTGATCTATGACCTGACAGTGCCCACAGAGAGGGCTGTGACAGCACAGGCTGAACATCTCACAGCACTGCAGTGCTGCACCTTATCCTGCTTGGATGGCTGAAGCTCTGCGTGCTGCAGCTGGCTTATGGGCTTCTCACAGACAGGCTGGGAAGAGGGAAAACAAGAAATTCAATGCACATGGCATAAAAGGCTTTAATGCAGTCACAGCGAGGGGGGCCTGGTTAGTTGGTTTTGCTTTTTTTTAGGAAGCTTGTAATGTTTCCATCACTTTTTCCAGTGATAAAGAGTGGATTGAGAGAAAAATCAAAATGATCAAGTTGTTTTTTTTTTTTTTTTCTCACATAAGCATTGATCTAGTCATGTAGCCTCATTAAAGACTTAACTTATTGTTTCGAATTGCCGTCGGTCCCTTCTGTGGCTACTCTCTTACTGAAGAGTGTATCTCAATACACAGGCTAAGACCGATCTGTAAAGCGGCCAAACACAAAAAGTTGGTTTGAGACAAAACTCTGTATGCAACTGAAAACACAGTTTTATGGGCATTGTTACACAGCTGAATGCCAAAATCCCAAAGCAGCAGATCCCCTTGCTCAGCCTACTACACAGATCTCATTTCAGCACACATTATATAAAGCATTATTGATAGAAAATCTCACCTGTAAGCGGTGAGGAGAGTGTGAGATTTCCTTCACAAGTAGGAGGCCAGTTACTCATAGGCACACAGGTATGTGCGAGTCAGTGTGAAGAGCTGTTACAGTGCGAAGAAACAAATCAGTTTGTTGCTCTGCGCAGGAAGACACAGACACAGCGAATGATTTATCTTAAAAGGCAAATAACCCATCCTCTAGTAATTCAGAGTAAAACAACGAGAGCATCCTAACACTCTGATGAGTTGACACAGTCCAGGGATAGCATTTCTGACTTCTCGGCTCAGTTGCTGGGCTTCCCCTGTGCAGACATCAGTGAACTTAGCAGTTAATTTCAATGAAAATGATAGCAGAGTACTTCCATAACTAAATTCTCATTGCGTTTCTCCCCCTCTCCCTTCTCAAACATCATTTTTTTTCCCCTACATTTAATTAACACTTCAGATCGCTTGTTCAGAATCTATACAGCGAGGCTTTAATGATCCATTCTAGGGATGCTACTTAGTTTGCAGTGACTTGTAAAACTTTCACAGACAGATCTGCAAATGAATTACATCCATCTGCCCTGCTGCAGCATTACCCCGTGCACTGCCTTCCCCTTACTTCCCTGATTTTCTCCCGACTTTAAGCTCATATGTAAACCAAACTGATCAGCAGAAGCCCCTGCCAGCTCTCTATAAAGGAGCCTTCAAACTTTACAGACATCTCAAACGCACTTTCCAAACACTCTCTGCCTCGCAGCTGAGCCGCAGGCGGGCTGCTACCCTGCTCGAACATCTGCATCAAACCGAACAAACCCTCGGTTGCGATCCACCGCCCCCCACCGCCCGATCTTGCAGCACCGAGGGTCCGCACATGTGTGCGGGAGGGGCAGAGCTCCGGGAGAGCTTTCCCAACGCGCACCTTCCGCAGCGGGACCCGGGCGTGAGCTCTGCGGGCAGCGAGCATCGGGCTGCGCTCGCTGCTATCTGTCAGCCGCACAACAGCAGCACTGAGAAGGCAGCACAACTGGCTTTGACAAGTGTGCCGTGCTAGCATTCCTCCGAGGGAAGGAGAAAGGAAAAGAGAGAGGGGAAAAAAAAAAAAAAAAAAAAAGAAAAAGAAAAAGCAGGAGGTGCGTTTTACTTTACCTGAATAAAGTGTGGGGGGTTTATTTTCCCCTCTGAGCTGCTGGAGAGGATTCCTCCCTCTTCTCCCCCAGAGCTAGGTGGTTCTTCTTTTGCTCGCAGCTCCCACTTGGGGAAGACCACACAGCTCCAGCCAGGCTGCCTCTCTGCCCTAATCCCCACTCGAGTGTGATGACACACACTAACCCCAACCATCTGTTGAAACACGTCCTCAAGCACTCAGCACAGTGGTGTGTCAAGGCGGGCTGCCCAATCCGATCGCTGGGGCTGGGTGGCTCTTAAGGAGCTGGAGGCAGAGACAAGGGCTGAAACTATAGGGCTGAGAACTCTTTAGCGAAGTAACCTGAGATTTGGAGAAAGGGCTGCTATTGAAGAAAGGAGCAGAAGGGGGAGGTACTAGCGGGAAGGTGGAGGAGCGGATTAGCCCGGTGGCCGCTCGTGTTCCTGCTCGCGACTCCCGGTATTCCCAAGGGACCGCCGGGACCTCCTCGCAGTGGGATGCACAAGGGCAACACTGCAATCTCTCTTTTTTCTTTTTCTTTTTACGGCGGGTCTATTGAGGGCAATCTCCTCCGAGCTAAAAGAGATAAAAGACGCGGTCCGAGATCCTGATAAACTGCTGCTGCGGGCGGCGTTCGCACCGCAATGTCACATCTGCATCTCCAAATCCCCACTCCGTGCCGCGCCGCGATCCCTTCAGCCTTGCCGGGGGACAGGCTGAAGGAAAACCGGGGGGCGAGGAGAAGGGGGGATCCAAAGGGCAAATATTTATCCTCCTGCACGGAGACCTGCAGATCCTTACCACAAACCCACGCTTCCCCCAGTGCAAATAAAGGCGCTTCCAGGCGCGCCCAGCGGCACACTCGGGGCTGCTGCTGTGACAGCTCCGGCCGCCGCGCCGCGCCCCGCTCCGTTCCGCCGCGTCCGGAGCCCTCTCCGTAGCCGCCTTCCCCCCCACCCCCCCAACCCCAATTCCAAACTGGGGCTGGGGGCTCCTCGGCAGTCTGGGCCGTACCTCACTTTCCCTCGGTTACAAAGCGAGTATTATCGCACCTTCCTCCCCTCAGGAGGACAGCGCCAGGAAAAATACACCAATTCGCAGAAGATGTCCAGGAAGGATAGATAAGCGACGCAGAAAAGCTGCTAAGTGCCAAAGAAACAGTTCTTTCCTTTCCCCTCCCTGTAACAGGAGAGCGCGGAAGAGAGACTTAAATCTCAAGGGTTTTTGCCTCATTACCAAGTGCCTGACTTGACACTTGCATTAAATCTACATTTCACATTATGACAGATGTTGTGTTTTCTTTGAACTGAAAGGGAGGAACGTCGTTTTGGCATTGGAAGTTACTTCAAAAGTGTTAACATCCAGCTTGAAGGTTTGCAATCGTGAAAAGACACACTCCCATCCAGCTATATGAAAGCCATATGAGAGCCCTGAAACATTGATTTGGCTTACTTGGTCCTTAATATGTTACACAAGGCTATTTCTGAACTGCTGGTGATCGCTTCATAAAAAGTGAGATTAAAGAGCCGTGGTTTGTGCCCAGTGAGCAGTTATCAGAGCCGAGCAGCAGAAGAAAGAAGGAGAAGAAGAAACTGTAGACAAGATTGCATTTGCTCAAATTCTTCCCAAAAGTGATTATGTGGTGTCTGATTCAGCCTATTAAACTGAAACTGCTTTCACAGATGTTGGATGTTCGCTCAAACACTACTCCCTAATCTTCTAATTCCAAATAAATAAGCAACCAAACAATATATTTAACAGTAGCATGCGGTGAGGTAGGGACACAGCTACTGTCCCTGGGGTATTACAGGATTCTTAACACTGCCAATGACGTCTTCAGGACGTTGTTTTTTTTTTTTTTTTTTTTTTTTTTTTTTTTTAATTCTAGCAGATTGCATTCTGTAAATAGGCTGGATAGCCTCACACATTTGGAAAGCTCTGGAGACATTACTAAACTAGTTTGCATTCTCTTTAACTGTACTTCATACTACTATTGCATTAGTAACTCTGCATTAAAAATGCATGGGCAGTTAGATGCGGAATATCAAAAAGCCAAAACAAATTGTGCTGCATCATCCCGTGTACTGAATCACTGCCCAACGTGCTGCTCAGCTCCAGGCTTCTGTCTGATCTTGGTGAGACAGGAAGCAAACTGAACAGGGTGAAACTCTGCTTCTAGCCAACACGAAAGACAGCTATGTGCAGTACAATTGCATTGTGTGTATTTCTACACAATTTTGTGTACCACATCTGTGTAGAAATACACAGCAATGAGATACTCAACACTTACATGATGTACCAGCCCCGCTCTGTTTTTCCTTCCTTTTTTTTATGCCAAAGTAAATCAGGCGTGCCTCTGCTGATGCCTGTCAAGTCACAATAGTGTAAAATTGACGTGGTTAAAGGGAGCCTTAATTGTGTGTTTTGTACACAGAGACACATGCGTGCACACACTTATCTTCAAAGGCTCTTCAACAACTCTAACTACAAACTTTCATCTCCAAAACCAAAGTTTGCAATAGTCCTCAAACACTGGGCACGATCATGTTCTCACATAAAAGCTACCGCTGATGTTGCGGGATCATTTAACTGCTACACTATGACTGCAGCCAGATTTAGTTTGCTGTGGCAGCTTAAAACAGACTTTTCTGCTACTTCTCTCTCCAGACTGCCATCTGCAAAGAGTTTAGAATCTAAAAGCTGAAAAGAAAGTTGCCCTGGAAGGGCTGTACCTGAACTACTGTTAAAATACTGCACCGTAGAGACACGTTCTCAAGGTGACTCTTGGACCTCTGAACTCCTCCCGGGGTCAGGCTGACTCCTCACAGATAAGACTTGAAACAAACTGAATAATGTAATCCCGCACGTAACTCTGGACCATCCCAAGGTGCAAGACTAATTCTAGCTAATTGTGACATTGAGCAATCGTCACTTCTGTTTCATTACCACAGTTAACATGTCCCTTACTTGCTGGCTCCAAAGAGTTTCCTTGGGAGCCAGCAGACACTGTTAAGCCAGGGCACAGTGATTCTCTCTTGTACTGTACAACTTCACCCCACCACCTTTCCTCCAGCACAGATGGCTTTGGCAGCTTGGTTCTGTGTCTGTGCAGACACACGCACACATTCACATGTGCATTTCTCCTCAGAACCTAAGGTAACTCTTAACTGACAATTCCAGCTCTCAAAAGTAAAATTAAAGGGAATCTTTTCACGGTTCTTGCAGTACCCACAGTCCACCTCTGCTGCCAATATGAATAAAATTGCTTTTTGATTTCCTTGAATCAGCATAAGCCCACGTGGGACTCAATTTTTGAAGTGTTTATATAGGAACAGGGAAGGTCTGTAAATGCATAGACAAGCCCACAGGCAAATTCTAGATACACAGAGGTTCACACTGATAATATATCGGTGAGATAATTGGATAATATATTGGTGAAATATAATAAAAATATACTGACAAAAAACATTAAGAGGGAACTACCTCTCAAAAGATCCAGGCAAATGGCAGATTCAAAGAAACACAAAAGGATACTTATCTCCGCACAGAGCACAGCTAAATCTTGGAACTTTTTGTTGCAGGATGTAGTCCTGTGTTCCAGTATTAAAGTGATTGAGCAAGTTCATGAAAAAAAATCTACTCACAGCAATTAAGTATGAACACAGAACTTCTCGTATATGGAATCCCTGAACTGCTTGGAGAGGATTCTGGCCAAGTATCATTCTGTGCTTGTCCTGTTCTCCCAAGCATCTACTGCTTTCCACTGGTGGAAATTGCCAAGCCTCATATGCCCATGATTTAGTGTGGTACAGATGTTCATGCTTTCTTATAAGAATTTAGCCATTGGAAGTTTTGGGTCTCATCACAGGGTAGTATAAGAGAGACGAATTCCTTTGAAAAACTTCTGCCAAGATTTTTAAAGGTTGGCTCATAAATCCATATTCAGGAACTAAAGTAAAAATGGTCTGATCAGAATTATTGAGTATACAACAGCTGCTACTAGAGTTAGCAGTTAATTTTACTTCTCTCCATATGCAGGCATTCTGAAGCCAGAAGTGGGTTCATGCAAAATTTGGGTGCTAAATCCAAAAGTTCATTCTGTACAAAAGGCTATTCAGCTGTTTCCTAACCTGGAGCCACCTAAATTCCACAGACACATGGCCTTTTAAATGCATTCCCCAAGCACCTCCATGCATTCCCCATGCTGAAAGCCACTGCCAAAGACCAAGGAAGATTCAAGTGTCTGGCATTCCTTTGCTTAACAGAGTCTAACGAAGCAATCCAGGAGACTCACTCTGCACCAACCAAAATAGAAGTGTGGCTGCTAGTTCATGCGTTTGAGAACAATTTCTATATATTCTGGGTTAAAATAATTTGAAATGTGGGCATATACATGTTCTCTCTCCTTATCAGTCCACACATATGCTAGGTACAAAAAAGACTGCATTAGAAATACCATAAGGGTGTAATTCCAGAGTCACAATTAATTGCCCATAGACAGCTGTTACGGGAAAGAAGAGTCTAGTCGGCTTCAGTTTTTGAAGAAAACTCTCCTCCAACTTTCCTGCAACAGAATGGTATGGTATGGAAGTTACATTTAAACACAACTATCTCAAGCCTACAATGCTAGCTACCAGTAAGGGGGACAGTTTTTAAAAGAAAGAGTGTGTAGGTAAGATGGACAAAAGTTTCAGTTCATTGTAAGGCCTTACAATTCATCATATTGCTGTCATTACTTTGCTTGCCCACAGAAGATTGATGGCTCCAATGATTGTCAGTCTGAAATTTGTGTTACTTCATTTACAACCCCCCCCCCCCCACCAATACTCATCTTCCTCAGTTATTGTTTCTCCTAAGGTAACTCCATTATTAGTAGTTACATAGAAGTAATTTAGTAACAAACAATAATGAAAAAATGATATACTTCTTAACCTATCAGGAGAGCCAGTTATACTTGTCTTAATTTTTTTATATATATGCCAAAATAAAAACAAGAAGAAGGAAAAATGAGTAACCAAAAAAAACCCCACAACCCAAAAACAAATGAAAACCCCACATATTTGTCATGTCATACTTCGGGAAAAGAAAACAAAACCAGCAATATTTTTCCAAGCTAGAGCCTAATATGACAATTTAATGCACTGAGAAACCGTTGTTCTTCTCTTCTCAGCTGCCAATTGGCCAAGAGTTATAACTCCAGCACAGTAAACAAGTGATCAGTGAGTCTGGGAAGGGCTCAGCACACCAGACACTTGGAAAATAGAGGCAAATAAAGCAGGAAAATCAACAGACATAAGCCAGTCAGCTCAAGGTAGGTGATCCCATGCTCAGTAGTGGTGAAAGTGCTAAGGGGAGAGTATATAGAGTCCATAAGGCTTTAAAGTGTGAGAACCCAGCAAGCAATGTACTCTCAGAACTTGTGCTGACTTCATGTTTTTGGACGGAGCTCAATTTCATTACTGAAAAAATGTGAGGTAAACCATCCAATACTTAACAAAAGTTGAAAAAAAGCCAACAATTTAGAAGCCAGAACGTCTCATAGCTTTTTGCGTTACTTATTAGCAAACTGATAACCAATGGTTATCTCCAGGGCCTTCCCTCCTACTCTTTGCCCTTATTCTCCTAAGACTTCCAACTTGATAAAACTGCAGTGACAAAGAATGAAGAAGTTGGATGACTCCAAGGTTAAACTCACCATACTCTATAAAATTATGTATGGAAGAATCAATATTACCATTTCCCCCTATGAGTAGGCTTCTAATATTGCACATAATCAAAGTACCATTTGCCTAAAAAAACAACTATGTTCATGATGGTGTTCTGGACAGAGTGTGGGAATACATGTAATTTAACATACAGATTCATTTTCTCCTAGCAAGTCAAGTAAGCAACAGACCCTATAGCCCTTTTTTTTTTTATTATAACAAAAAAGCATCAAGCAACTTCCATAATACTTTGGGAAAATGTTTCATTTAATCCCTTTCTGTTCTCATCTCAAACATTAACATTGATAACGTTTAAGAGCAAAAAAACAAGACACATTGTAAGACAACTCATACCTCTCTGTATAGCCATTTTTTTAATAGCAGCAAGGCCTGCTCAGTCCTTCTATCCTCAGTGAAGAGAAAACAGGCAGGTGTGCTTAGGTTGCTTATATATAATTATTGTCAGCACTGCACCTGCTAATACAATTAACCTCAAGGAAATTGGCATCTAAGCAGTTACAAATGGATAGGCAAACTAATACATCTGTGATAGCTGGCAGGCTTACTGAAGGTTCTCCCGTCCTTAAATCTTGAAGTAGTCAGAGCACCCTAGGTGAGCATGTACAAAAATCATAATATAGCCCTGACCAAAAGAGTGTTGAAATGGTATTTGTCACATAGGATAGTGTATTTACAGGAGCTTAGTTTCCCTGGTGTTGTCATGGATGCTACCGGTACCTTCTCCTACATGAAGGGAAGAGCTTAAATGCCAACATTCAGCCCTAAAAAAGGATATGTATGCAAGTATAGATAATATCAACATGTAGAACTAAGCATGTAAAATGAATCGTATAAATTCATAAGATTATTTATATTGTTTTATATCACAATTTTTATTGTTGAGCCTTAATTAAGGATATTATAGATTGAAAATATGAACATCATAACACAGTATATATAGAACCACGAACTTTAGGTAACAATTCAAATGCAGTCAGTTACTTAAGGAGGGAAAAAAAATGTTCATGTGTTTATCCCACCAACCTAAGCCACTTGTCATTTCCTGTCTGTGTGATAAAAGCCTAGAATACTCTATCTCTAAAGCCTCTGGTCCATGTCTTACATCAGTTAAAAAACTTCATTGCAGAGAAAACTGAAAAAGTGAAGACAGAGTGAAACTGAAATGTGATACTGAGAAAGGCCAAGGGGAAGCTGTTAATGTGGGGTGCAGAGTTGCTGGAAGACATCATGATTACATCGCAGGTCAGAGCAATCCTTCTAGATCTGTAAAAAGTCCTAACAACAGGTGTTGGTTCCAATGCTGACATGGGGGTTCAATGATAAAGAGGAGATGTCATTTCTTTCCAAGCCTGGCTAGTTTTAGGCAGGTATGAGTGATGCCATCTGAGGGACTTACTGAGAAGCAGCTTGTTCAGCTGTCTAAAACTGTGTTTGCTGTCTACAACTGTGGTTGTTGCAAGGTTGAAAAAAGGGTGGGCAAAATTCAGTGTTGTAGAAGTAGCAGAAAGATGTGGGGTATGGAAATGGAAAAAATGCATGGTGCTTTAGAGAACAAGAGAATATTAGTCCAATTTCAGGAAAGCAAAAGAGATTGAGGACACTCAAGATGTAAGTTGGGCAACTCTTGTTGGAGAAGGAGTTGGAGGTTCTTTTCAAGGCAAGGCAAGGTTCTATGGGAATAGTTGTAGGAAGGGGGTCCTTGCAGAGTCCAATGCATTTGGGAGAGGTTTTGATTAAAAATAGAGTTTGAAAAAAAGGCATTATCTGGCACTGTCTGCTGGCTGTAGCATTTCTGAGGGCCCTTCTGACAGCCTTCCCTCTCTGCACTTGCTCTTCAATTCTTGTAGTGCAGGAAAATCTTGTTTCCCATCCTTATGGCATCCCCTGTTCTCCCTCTGTACCCATGGCTCTCAGTCCCTTGGCACTTCCCAAACTGTTACCAATAAAGGAAAAGGGACTCAGGAGACAGGAAAGGGGCAGGATGAAAATGTGCAAAATGGAGGTCTGGCTGGAAGAGAGTCTGTTTCTCCCAATGACACCATGATCCTGAGTAGTTTTTCAACCACTATTTTCTCTTCAGCTCTCTGTTAAAGCAAAACCTACTGCAGTAGCAAGGGGAAATTCCCAACAGACAGTCCCATCTGCTGTCCTTAAGCTGACACTTACCAAAACCTCTTCTTATGGCAAATATAATTATTATTTACTTTCAGTGGTAACTTAGGGCACTGAATCCTTTCCAAGCTTGTGTCAGTGGAGGAGAATTTTTAAAGGACTGGAGCAGGAAGTTGTAATATTTGCCTGTTTTATTTTGTGTTTATTTAAATTCCACATTTGGTAGAACGGAGGGAAAATATTTTTCCTCTGCCTTTATTCTGGTACTGATCAGTGGTAAGATGGAACCCCGTCAGTCAGACCAGTATAAAAGGCAGAGCCATTCTTACTTCTGCACAGTCCTGGGGAATTTGGAACATTTCTTATGGTTGGCTCGTTCTCCTTCCAAGGCTGTACACAGTTCTAAAAAGAGGACAGAAATGCCATTTTGCAACCAGTTTTGAAATTTGTTTTCATTCCTCACTTTATTAAATCCAATGCTTTTCTAATATTTTCTTCAGGGTGAATATTGTCAGAGTGTTACTTTTACAATGAAAAATCAGAATTCACAAAAGATTTGAGGTAAACGCAGTGGTCTGACATGTAGTCAAATACCCGGCTTCACAGAAGCAGCTAGCAGATGCACCTCAACTGCAGATGCAGCCTCAGAGTGCAGGTTCACATTCAGCATAAACCACACTGCCATCAGAAATGGCAATCTACTCTTCTCCTTTGCTCTGCTCCATCAGGTTCTTGTTCCTGTGTCATGGTTTTATGATTTTCGGTTATTGGTACTCCACATCATAATATCATGTAGTGAATGTACCTGGTTCTCAGAAGAGAAGGACTACTACATTCCCCACGGTACTTTGCTCCTCTGTTACCATTTTTCCAGCCGGAGGGAAAAGATAAAAGCTTGCAGATCACGAGACCTCATCCCATTTTCCACCCGTCTCTCTTCCTGGCAGCACCTCGCTCTCCAGCTGGCTTATCGTCAGTAGTAGAGTAAGGCCTACCTTGATTTTGGGACATTCTCTCTCTCTGTATTGGATTTATCAGCTTAAATTGTAATTATATTGTATTATAGTGTGTTGTTTTGCATTCTGATATCTTATTTAGTAAATTAGTTTGTTTCTCCTCAGATTGTTGCTGCTGTTCTTTGCTCTCAGGGCCACCTCCTTACCCTTTTCCCCTTTTCCCTTTTCCCGGGGCGTGGGCCCGTGGGTCCCCCATCCCCTTTGTCACGGAACCGGGCCGAACGCCCGAAAACCATTGACATCCTGCTGACTGCTCTGCATAAATATTAGCAGATCTTATTTTCTTCTTCTTTCAACCATTAAAAAAAAATTGAGGTATCATCGGCTATGGAAATAGCTGGAAAGCTATGGAAAGCAGGTGCTGACACAAGAAATGGTACAGTAATGTACAGCCAAGGGAGAGAAGGACGAAAGTACTTCTTTCAGAGACAGCTTCATCTTAAATGGGCTTAAGTTGATCTTAAAATTTTGGAACTTACACATGCTTTAGGCATGTTGGGCTGGGGAAGCTTAATAGCTACCATCTGCTGAAGGATGGCACTAGAGAGAAAAAGTACTCCAGTGATGAGCAATTCTCCTACTAGAGATGAGACCTGTCACTGAGATGCTGAATTACCTCAAGAGGCAATCAACAAGACAGGCACTGTTACTGGACACTAGCCCAGGTGTCAAACAGTCTCATCAACAATAAGAAGTTTTCAGTGGAGTGGAGTTCTTTTCCTGTAGTAATAGACTGAGGTTAGTGTCTCTGCCATATTTCTTCAAGAGACATGAGGGGCTGATCTTTCTTGTCAGGAATAGCCTGGCCCAGGAACACCACAAATAGCCTTGGCTTCTCCTGGAGATGTGCTCTGCCAGCGAGTGCCCTCTGAAAACTTCTTTGCAGCGCATGAAGGACAATATGGTATCTTCCAGATGCATTAATACAAAGGTTTTTAAACCTACTCAAAGTGTTTTTAAACCTGGCTACACTCACTACTCGATATCGTGAGTTTGCTCTATATGCGGTAACAACGGTCTACATGACCTTTTTGAGATGATAAAAAAATTATATGTTATTCAAATTGGAATGTTTGTACACACACACACACACACAGGGGTCTGTCTTTTTCTGCCTTTAAGATTTTCCCTTTTAGTTGAGAGTCTCTGAGCAAACAAAGCATGTCTGACTTGTCATTGTTTCAAAAGCAGGTGAATACCTCAACTAAGCTTTGTGCTGTTCCTTTGGTTGGACCAAACAGCCTGACCACTCCACTGAGATGAACCAAACTTATCTTTCTACAAAATACCATTTCACACAAACAAATCCACAGCTAGATTCTAAGAGAGCAGTACCAGAAACATGCTTTGTAGTATGATAACTGATTAATAGCTGTCACAGAACTAATAACAAAGATATGCCAGCAAACCACACATTAAAGCAAAGAGTTAGTCTTGATCCCTGCTTGTTTCATGCTTTAAAGTAAAAACCCCAGAAGTGAAAGTAACCGTTTTTTAGAAACAATTTAAGCTAAAGAACTGATCTGTTCTCCTGTGATCTCTCTTTAAAGAAAATCCAGAGGTTTCATCACTGAGTTACAGTAATTGTTGACGTATCATTGTTCATTTTAGCAATAAACTTTTCCACTTGTAGTTAGTCACTTATTAAAATAAAAACTGGTGATTTTTAATGGAGACAGCATAGTTTCCAGCAGATTTTTTCCCATTCGAGTTTTATTCCCGAAATTAGCACAACCGAAGGCAGCTTGTGTTAACTCTTTCTTATGCTAAACAGCCCTTGTTAGTTTAACAGAACAAAAGCTGTGATTGTAAGTGCAAATATGTGTGAGAATCTAGAGTCAAAGCACATTGGTGGCTTTTTTCTGAATGACTTGCTTTGGTGCAAGTTTCCAAATAAAGATTTAATTGCGCCCACTTGCATCAATTACAATATCAAAGCGCAGAAGTTATAAAAACAGAAGGTGCATGCACAATGGCTATTTCACAGTCTGTTTTGAAAACAGATTAAACACAGTTATAATGATCATTTCTTCAAAAGAATTTAGAGATTATCAGAAACAGAGCAGACTGTGGATTTTAATTGAAAACTCAGCCTGAAATCATTCTGTCCCTCCACCCTGGCCTGGTCTCCTTCATGGCTTTCGACAGAATAGCTAATGAGTGGTTTTAACAGAGGGAGATTTCTAACCAAGAGACACATTCAGTTGCAATACCCAGCTCCTAATTTTGCAGTGCCTGTGGTAGCTTTTGCTGATCTCATTTACTGAACTTGTGCTTCGAAGCAGCAACGCTTAGCACCTGTACCTATAACTTTGCTATTCATTCTAAGGACACAGGCGCTGTACACAGGACGCTCATGTTTGACAATAACTATCTGTAAAATTCCAAAGAGAAATCCGACTCCCATTTATATGGAAGCCCTCTGTGACACTAAAATTTAAATCTTTCTCTGAAGAAGATTTAATAAAAAAAATTAAAAAACCAACAAGAACAGAGAACCTTTTAATATTTTGAATATTAACAGTCACAAAGACCCTTTTTTAAACCACACAAGTTACCTCAAAAGTTTGCTTATGCCTATTGTACGATATAGTACAGGTTAAAAAGAGGTGTTATCAGTGATACTTTTGGGAAACGGGGGCCTAAATTTAAACCTCACAAATTAAATATGTTTGATTAATACAGCTCAAGAGTTATTAGATGAAGATATGAATATATATAAGTTCCACAATACACTGGTTTGTATAAAGTCAAGCAACTGGGAATTGAAGTAATGAAGACAGAGAAAATGCCTTCATGAATGTAAAATATAGATAAGATTATTTCATCTTTTTTACAGAAAGACTACACTTGCTGAAGTTCTTTATTTCTACAAAAGGATGGCTTTACAGAAAAGGGCCATCCATAAGAGGTTTTTTTTTTTGGAAGACAGTTTTATTGGAGTTTGAATCTGATCATTTCAGTGGCAACCCTGCCAACAGGAAGGAGTTGGAACTAGATGAACAATCCTTAGAGTTCCTTCCAACCCAAGCTGTTCTATGATTCTTTTATGATTTTTCCAAAGCAGCTGTCACTGCTGAGAGGGCTTCAAATCCTCATGTGTTCCTCAGGTGTTGTTCACAGCATGAGCCCTGGACCATTTTGACTCCTCCTAAACACATACAGTCCCCAGCACCAGTGTGGTGCACACCACTGCTTTGCTCAGTGGTGCCATGGCTCCTATTTTCCTGCATTTGAGGTGAAATCCAGGAAAATGAGCAAGCAATACTGGTAGTGATTGCCTAGTTCTGGGATGGGAGGGGAGGACACGTTATCTCCCAGAACTCTTTCAGCTGCTCAGAAACTCTCTGCTTGCCTGGAATCCTGCTCCTGGAGTGCCACAGCTCTAAGAATGTGAAAGCAATCCCCAGTATCTACATTGCACTTGCACTGAGTTTTGCTCAGCAAAGAGTTTGTCCCAGCATTTTTGAAGAGTAAAAACCTTTTGGAGGAATTGCTGCCTCTTAAATCTACTTGGCTCTTTGCTCTCCTAAATCTCAAACATGAATTCTAACAGTGGTTTAAATCATTGCAAATTTCTCTGAGGGGATTAAGCATTTTAATCATGCTGACATGAAAAATATCCGGTGATATATCCATTGCATAATCAAGAATAAAAGTTAAAATCTTCTAAAAATATTAGCTAATTTAGAGTATCAAGGACACCAGCTAAGGACACTGAGGGATTAGCAATTGCTGCCAAAGACAGCAAGGTGGCCAATTCAAACACATTACAAAGCCTTTCAAAAAAGTAGAAAACCACTGTGGTTTTACATCAGATCGTATTTCCCTGTGGTTCTGTCAGTGTCTTTTTATTTTATTTTATTTTATTATTGCAAGCAGCCTCGGAAACAAATTTAGAAATCACCTACATCTCACACAAGTTCAAGTGCTGGTCTGACAGGACTGGTGATGGATGTCCGCTCTGTGGTCCCTGTGGGGCCACTCTGCATCCTCTGCCAGGCAGAGCAGGCAGCTGGGCCATGTGGGCAGTGAGCTGCCTCTCCCCTCACATCGGGCTGCTGGGAAGGCAGGCAGGAAAGCTCTCATGTGCATGGGGTTGGAGCTGCAGTGTCGTTTGTTTGTGATAGACTTATCTCTGGTGTCTCTCATAGGTTGCCATCACCCTGGAGTCCACAGCAGGGTCAGTTCCTGCTCCAGTAGGAGCACAGGCGTCGTTAACACTGAGATCATGAATCTTCCCTCTTTTTTCCCACTTTCATACCCTCCCCAAAGCATCTTGCTGTTTTTTTTCCTTCCTGGAGATGCATCTGCTTGAGTCTTGAAATAATAAACAGACACTAGGAGAAGGATACATTGGTTTAGAGTGGAGATAATTGAGTAACTCAGAAATCTTTGAACAAAAGAGCAGAATGTCACATGACGTTGTCTATTTGTTTTAATTACCTGGTATTATGGGGCCAAGATGTTTGAAAGTCAAATGACTGTAATGAGTCTTTAAAATCTACATTTGGATGGATAAATAAACAGCATATTTTTCAAGAATGCCAAACACTGCTGTTGTCTCTACCTCCTAGGAAATGAGTAAAGGGCTTCCAAGAGAAGTTAGCCTGTCAAGACAAGAGAGCGAGTGGCTCTGGTGAGCCTGAAATGCAGCATAAATGAGAAGTGGGAACAGGAACTAGCTTTGGGAAAGACTCTGGCATACAAGAGTCTCAAAATTTATGTCTGCACATGTCCAGCAAGTGCACTGAAAACTATGGTTTTTCTCCATACGTAATGCTCGATTTCTTCTTAAAACATATCACTAATGAAATCTGAAGGAAAACTATTCAAATTAATAAGGCTATTGGCAGAAGACTGAGAACATTGTTGGAGCTGTGGCAGAATAGACATGAACACAGAGACATTTTGTGAACCAAGCAGTAAAGCTGATCTCAGAGCCAGAAGAGAAGGGTGCTGCAGTCTAAAACAAATGGCAGAGCCTTTCTCATTTTACACATTCAGGGATAAGCCCAGCAGGACCGTGAGGGTACATGGCTGGGAGCTTTGCTCTGAATTCACACCAGTGCCATGCAGCAGAATTAGAATTGCAGCCTCTGGGGAATGGTGCCCTTTTGGTCAAAGTATTTTACGGATAGTTGCCAGGAACTGAAATCCAGTGGAAACAGCAGTTCCCAAACTAGGACTTAGCCTCTGGGAAAGAAGCGGGTGGGGGAGATGGGGGAGGCACAAGAGGTACTGTCAGGGCTGCAAGGAAAGATGAGAGGCTGTAATTCTGAATGTTGTATGGGTGGGTTTGGGAGGAGAGGGAGAGAGAAGGGTCATGAAAGGTAGAGTTCACTTGGGAGAGGGGCACGGGAAAAACAGTTTGGGAAACGCTGCAGCAGAAGCCTTTTTTTTTCACATCCCCTCTTTTCCATTGTTGCTTCTTGAACAAAAGCAGCCCATGCAAAGACAAAGACTTAAAACTAAAAGCCTTGCCACATATTTCCTCATCTTAGTATCAAATATCTCCTGCGATATTTGCAATTGTTATACCTTAAATAGAAATGCTTGAAGACAGAGCTCATTTCCTAGTTTCTCAGAAAACGACATCCTCTTCCTCCTTGCCAATTTCCCACATCTCTCTGTGCTTAGTGCTGGTGGCCTGCGCTTCCCCACCATTGTCATAGTTATTCTCTTTTCCAGCAGCCATGGCCTCACATTCTGTAACCTTTGCCCTTTCATTCGTCCAGAGCCAAAATGCTACCTTTAGAAAACTAATGTACCAGAGAAAATGGAAGTATGAGGCTGGGCAACACAATCTGCTATTATCTTACCTTGTCTGTTTCCAAGGTTTATTTTCTAGAATTCACCTGTGAATTTTAATGCAAGAAAGATTTTCTCAAGGAACCAGAGCATCTGACGACTTGAGATCTCCTTACCAGCGCAATCTCTTGCGCATTCCCTTTAAAATGGAACCTCTACCTACCAACCTGGAAAATTTGAGGCAGAACAAATATCTACTGAAAAAGAAAAGTACTTTACCTGCAACTTTCTTTGAAGTCTTCTTGTCATTATTAGAAATTTCACTGAGTTATCTTCCCATCCCCAAAATCAGCCTTCCGCTGACACAAGAGAGCTTCACCTTCTTTTTGATCCTACAAGTGAAGCCATGTGGAAATGATTGAGAGTGACGTCATGATTTCAGCATTATGATTTAAATCTGGGATCAAGCAGGAGGAGGGGAAAAAATTACACGCATCCATGATTACTGTGTTTGGGTCATTCAAACGCAGGCTTAAAAAAATAAAGTCTTGTTTCAATGAATATGAAAAGTGCCATGGAATCTTTTAATAAGAACTATTACTTGTCTCATGTACACAGGCAAAACGTTGGTGTCTTGCTCAGTCATTCACTGTTTATGCAACTTTTTGATTGCTGTTGTCAGTAACAGAGGTAACAGCGTTACAGTGATGCTGTATGTAAATAAGTTTTTGACCTTTCTGAAGGAGAAGCATGTATTTCTATAAGCTCCAGGCTTTTCCAGCCACTCAAGTTGAGAGCACGAAACACAAAACCACTGAATTTAAAACATTCATAATTATTATCAATCATAGTAAAATTCAGGTAAATGTCTGGAAGGTGACCTTCTTTAGCAAGGACATACTGACATACAGAAAAAATGTACAGGTAAATCAAGGGTTAGAGAAATTGACTTTCAGGGAGAAACTGAAGGAAATTAAGGAATGTTTAGTTCATTAAAAAGGAGGCTAAGAGGAAATGGGCCAGTTCTTCATCAGAAGGAAAGGGTCTCTTGGCTTCCTAGAATAATTAAGAGCAGTACTGGAGGTTGATGCCACAAACTGGCAAGGAGGAACGTATGGATTTTCTGTGCTGAAGCAACTTGCTGTTGGAAGTCACTACAAAGAAAGTACTGAATCATCTTCTCATGTCATGAAGAACATGAGCGGTCCCTTTTAGAAGACTTGAGGTAGGCAGTCTTGGGTTCTGCTTTACTCTGTGCAGTTTGCTGCATTCCGTTCAGAGGAAGCTGGCAAAAACGTGATCCAAAGGATTAGTAGTTCACTTCAAACTGTATAAACCTAGAAAGACCTGGTGATATTTTTATTTCTATTATTTTCATTTTTAGCAGAGCTCATTGGAATATGAAGATGAGTTTTCCTATAGCAGGCTTGCGACAGTACAAGAAGTGAAAGTAGAGGACAGAACAGAACAGAAATGTTAGAGCAGGCACAAAAGTGAGCTGGGATCTACAGTGACAACGCAGTTCTTTGAACTTTCGAGCAAGACGTTAGATACATAAGTTTTCTTATGTAGGAGATACCTTTTGCCACCAATAGTGATCATCTCTAACCTCTGATTTAACACTAAACTCTTACTCAAAGTATATAAATATTTCTCTGTATGTGAGTACCTAGATTCATATGCACTTTGTAACGTGCAGTCTTCTTTAAATCTCTTTTACACCACACATGCACAAAACATCAGCAAATAAATGAATAAGACGAGAAATTTCAGCCCCAAGGCTCATTTTAACATTTAAGCTTCTTCTCACTCCTCCAGGGATATTCATGTCAGTGTCTTATTAGAGCAAGGACGGCCATTTACTTGCCTGAAAACACACGTGTTCAAACGAAGGAAACCATGTATGAACTGGTATAGGAGTTGTATTTACAGAGGGAAAAAGTGGAGTAGTTCTTTACTGTTCCGCACAACCCTCATTCCACAGATAACAAGAGCATCATCATGATCAGTTCAAGCAAACAAAAAAAAATGTTAAAAAGACAAGTTTATCACAAAATAATGATATGACTTTGGAAATATCTGCTGCGCTAATTCACAGCTCATACAGTTGCTCAGATTTTTCTGCACAAGATATTGCCAGCCTCAAAGGAAATTTACAATTAAGACTCTGGTGAATCCATTTGATTGTGAGTGCTGTACTATCTTCCTTTAATGTGAGTATTATAAAAGTATCTACACTGAGATGTGGACCTTCTGAAAGTACGTTTCCAAAAAGAGTCACTTGGGAAGAGTCACACAATAAGCACAAGTTTTTAAAAATAAATATACGTATTATATATGATGTATGCAAGATGATGTGTGGATATTTACACTGGTCTCACATTCTACTAAGTACAAATGTTCATACACAAATTTATGTTCAGAAAAAAATCCAAGTAATGACAGTAATAAGAAAAGATTAACAAAGATTATAGTGTTTAGATGATTATATATGTATATATCCAATTTTATTTAACCAATAAATTTAAAAAAATAGTAAGCTGTTAATTGAATTCTCTTTAAAAATTGCTCTCAATGGTGCAAAATGGCAATGAGCCATTGCTTACCATAGCAGTGAATACCTGTCCTCATATAGTAAGCACGACTTTCATATCACGGTGTTAAATATAATCTGCTGAGTGAAACGCACTTGAAATCCAGAGTTACTGTCTAAGCAATGACCTGGAGGGGAATCTATCTAGTTACTGACCCGAAGGAGAGACAAAGCTATTTCCACTAACCAAGGGTTTCCAGGGCAAGGGTAGAGAAGTGGCAGCTTCGGGTAGCAGCCTGCAGGCAGGGGCTACAGCAGGTCCAGCTCACAGTACATGATGCACATGTCTCACCTCCAGGTATCTTGGTGCCCTTAGTCAGAGGGCCAACAACCTGCCAGTCTTCAGAGCCAACAGCTGGCTAGAGATTGAGGTTCCTTTTTGCTCTTTGCTGAACAAATGGAGACACTTGTCTTGCTGGAGTTGCAGTAACCTGCAGTGATCTTTTCCATACAGCTTCTGCCCAACACAGAAGATATACTGTGCGTAGTTGCTCCTATACAAAGTGAAGTTTTTTGGACGTCTAAATCCAGATCTTCATTTGTACCAATTTTAAATCACTACAATGGCCCCCAAGTTTCCTTCCCTCCTCCCAGATCTACTTTGGCTTTCTTAAGCATCCCAGACATTATGGCTTTGATGGATCCACCCAGTCCCTGGGCTGTAGCTCCCTGAACTTAATTGCTGTAGCAATTTAATTTGAGCCATATACTTCTCCAGACAACAATTCCATACATATTTAAAGTGATCTAGTGAAAAGGATCTCTCTGAACTGAGACATTGACTTCAGTGAGGATTTTGCCTGCGTATGCACAACAGAACTGAACTATTAACTGCTGATAAAGGAATGGCTCTTTGAAATGTGTTGTGTTCTTTGATGTTTTTTTTAAGAAGGAAGTTAAAAGACGGAAAAAGAACATTTAGGTTCAATGATAAAGTTTTCAAAGCACTTAGAAATGCTCACATTAATGTGTCATTTAATAAAGTATGGATTACCTACCTTTTTAAGACTATAGCTGGGAATATAAAAGAGAATCCTGAATTCAGGTTGCACAGATTATCATTCAGGCTAACGCCACTGACCTGAGATTTTATGTGGTTTCAGTTGTTTTAGCTGAATCTGCATGGAGTTTTTTGTCCATTTTTTTGAAAGAATGTGAATTGAAAAACTGACAACACGTCAGAAACCCATAGCAGATAAGTGTTACCAAGTTTTTGAGAGAAATACAGTAGGATATCACGGTCTATGTGGACTAGCTTCTAAGAAATGAAGACGATGTTAACATATTATGATGGTTATTTGTTCGCTAGTCAGTGGGGGAATGCTTACAGCTCTTCCATTTTTAAAATCACTCTTCTGTCCCCATGTCCTCCTATAAATCTCATTAATCTACACCTGTTTTACATGTTTACTCCTGCCTCTTTAAAAACTGCTACTATCTATATTAATGAGGTTGTTTCTTCCTTCTTCCCCTGTTCTATAGCAAACAACACGTTAAATACTTGCACAATCTGTTTCATGTCTAATAAATATTAAATAATGTCACGGGAGACCTGTACCTCTCTGGGAAGGTACATGATCAACCCAGCTGACATAGCAGAACGGCATAAGGATGGAGCACAATCAGCAAACTGGAATTTTTTGCAACTCTGTGATTTTAAAATATATATACTTTAGCCAATTGTAGACAGATAGGCAAATGGATGTCAAGGACTACATTCTTGTACTCTATTGCCAAGTTTTTAGTCTCTTATTGGGAATATTGTATTTTGTGTAAATAATTAAACATCCAAGCAAAAGCAAGACTGATTTTAAAGCCCCAGTGGTTATCGCATTTCTCTGGTCTGTTGTTCAGAGGTCTGCTTCAAACTGGACAACAAAGCAATTTTTAATCTGGATTGCAGGTAAATGATGTAACCAACAGGCTTGTCTCACATTTTCATGAAGACTGTTCCTTCTCACATTTCCATGAAAACAAATGTTTTGTTTGCACCAATGCCAATCCAGCAAATAAATTTTCACTGGAAAGAAAAAACATTTCTTGGCCACGTGTCACTTTGAGAAGTGTGGCTTCTATAAAGACAAGTAATACAGGCTAGTATTAATAGGAATACTTGGAAATAATTATCGTCATCCTAATGGAAGAAGCAAACAATCTTTACTACTTAGATGTAAGAAGATCTGAATTAAAATCCTTGTTTCATAAACAATTCTGTATCTGGGGCTTTTTTCCCCCCATTTTACTAACATTTTACTGCCACACACAAAATTAAAAAATTGTTACAGTAGATCAGTACTCTATAGTGTAAGGTAACAAAATACTGTACTACGGTCATCTGTGTTTGTTCCATGAACGGAAGGAGGTTTTTAACCAACACTTTTGTAATTCAAAGGAAATTATCATCTGAAAACATTACTAATTTCCTGATGCTTTCAGAGATTCAGGCTCTATGATGACATACAGAACAACAGTGGCTACTCATCCTCTGTTCTCTTTTGGACACACTTAGATGGCATCTGGGATACTTTGCTATTTTTCCCATTTTTCCCTCTGTATGTGGCTACCTGTGTAAGGGGGAAATCAAGAGCAATGGTCACCTGAGAGCTGACTGTGCTGTGTGTGGCGTCACTGTCACTGTGCAGCCTGGGGACAGGCCAGCTGAGCCTTACCACATCTGGGTTTGTCACCTGATGTCAAACATGGAGAGAAGATGACCTTTGTAATGGGAATCCACTAGTCCTGCTTGTCTTATTTGAAGTGAAACTCTCTAAATGTTGGGGGAGGAGAGGAAGGAGGTGAAGGGAGAGAGAGAAAAGGAATGTTATAATTCCCCTATCAGTTTTACCATTTGTTTAATAAAAAAGACGTTAAAGCACAAGTCACTTGACTGTATAAATTTTGTAACACACATTACTTTGGGAAACTACTATGAGACCTAGAAGCTTTTGGGAAGAACATAGCATAAGCTGAAAAATGGTTGGTGTGTTTATGCCATGTCTTATAACTGACCACTAACTCCCTAAATTAGTTTGTAGTTAACTCTCTCTTTGTATGTGTGCAGTGGGCTGCTGAGTCAAATATTTTACTGACTTCAATTTGTGATAAGTATGCTAGTCAAATACTGTGGTGATGTGCATTAAATGAGTTGCAAAGCAATGATTGAGTTATACCGTCTTCCCAATGGACTGCTAATAAAAAAAGCTTTATACCTCACAAACCATCATAACTCCGTATATGCCACATGAAATAAGGTATTAAAATGTTTTAGAGAGCTTTAAATTTTTTATTGCTACTTTTTTGGTATTGCTCCACCTATAAAGCTGGACTTTCTTAATTAGTAAAGGCCTGCACTCGGGGAAAAAAAAAGAAAATGTCTGGGAAATATTGGACCTTTAAATTTTAAGTACTCCAACTCTAGTAGTTTTTGCTTGTCATACAGTTAAACAAAGTATGCTTAGACCAACTGGTCATTTGTCCTAGACAGAATATTCATAAAGATTAGTCAGTGCCTTAATTTGCTAGTTTTTTTTAATTTCCTCGTTTGCTTGTTTTTGATTTAGCTTCAAAGTGATATTAAGTGCTTGGTTTGGACAAATTATTTTATTTCTTCCAGGGATCTTGCCACTCATTAAAAGATCACTGCAGACAGAAAAGTCATGAGCACACATCATATTCTAGATATATATATGATATATTCTGTTCTATACCTTCAGTCAGACCATTCACAGCTGCAGATGGATGGGTCAGCAACATTCTTATCAGAAAGCACTCCTCATGAAAAGAAGTAGTTGGACATTCCAACTGACTTAAAACCCACATAGGAGCATGTGAGTCCTATGTCCCAGAACAATCAGGCAGTCGTATCTTTTGCAAATGCTATCTTTTCCTCCTCAGTTTGTGCTTGAACAAAGCATTCAAGGCCTGCATGCTTCCAAATGAAGTCTGGAGTCATAGATGTCTATGACAGAATTATCTGCAGTTTAAGCTTTTCTTGCAATTTCATTTTTCTACCTTGGCAAGTATGCAAATTGCAACAGATAGATTTCTCAGTTAGGGCATCTACCATGCCCTAGCGCACATGACTCTAGATACCTCTATAAAATGGGTTCTGCTTTACAGGTAGAGTGGAAGGAGAAGGGGTCAAATAGTGGTGCCAGACCATGCTGAGGTGGCAGCTGACTGAGGCTGTCTACTGATTAATGGCATCACCTCTCACTGAAACACCCTAACCTCAGTAGAGTGTTCTTGTAGTAGCATCTCTTGGTTCCAACCCCAAAGAGCTGAACTTCAGCTGTGCTTTTTCAGGTATTGATGATATAATTTATCATTACAGATTACAGTCACATAACGGTGTTTCACCATTACCTTTGTTCTTTTCCCCATGGAGTCAGATAGATACCATGGTCCTACTAACAACTACTCACTTTCCTCTTTCCTTCCATGTATAGGTTACTTCCTTCAGTTAAACTAGGTAGGCAAATTCAGGTGAAGAGGAAAAGGTGCAGTGCATCCTTTCTGCTTCCCTCTGCAGACAGCAGCAGGAGACTCCTCCTGCGCTTGCTTCTTGCTCATCTTTAGGGCTGAGATGTTCCAGACACCCCAAAGTGCTGCCCAGGCTTCCCAACAGCGTACCAGTCAGGAGGCATCCACGAAAATGCTGAGGATGATTTCCTGCCTAGGGTCCACTGCAGTGCAAACTACCACAGAAAAAGTTATTAGGACAGTGGGAGTAGGACTTTAAACAGGCCCATCTAAGGCTACATCTGCATTGCAGCTGGAGGTCTGACTGCAGAATACCAAATAAGCTCAAAGTCACTGGTGAGAGGGGGATGGTGCTTGCTGCAGCAATGAGGCACCAGGACTTTGCCTGTTCAGCTGCTGTCAGCAGTACTTCACTGTTATCAAGACATGAGATCAACTCTAGTTCTAATACATGTTATGTAGCTCTGATTGTAATGGTGGACAGTAATTAAATGGCAGGACCTGAAAGTGGTTTAGCACTGGCCTACTGCTCTCTGAATATATCTGTAGGAAAAGGGAACGAGAAAGTTTTCCATGGGGGTTATGATGGCAGCTAGCCATATTTTTCACCCATCAGATGCATGGAGAAAAAGGATCCTCAGCTTATTTGAATTCTATCAAACCCTTAAGATCCCATGGTATTTTGTCTTTGCTTGTAAATCTTGTTAATACCTAAAAATCAAGGCCTGCAAAGAAACACCATACAGTCACTGCTTGTGTAACTGATGGTACAAGAACAGAAGCAAAGCATTTTTAATAAAGACAGAAATACCACAAAGTATTCTTAAGATTTGGTGACTACGCCAAAAGGATGTCATTGTAATCCCTCTATCCGGGACACCGCACTCTGGTCGCTGCTTATGCACCACACACTCACAGGACGTAAATATGATTTGAAACATCTGCATCACACTTGCGGATCGTAAGCTGGACATTTACAACTCTCTGTATGCACACATATCATGCAGTTCAGATGTTTTCCCCTGCAGTCTCTTCCAGGGACCATCTTTAAGTCAGAATGTGAAAAGGAGAATATGGTGGTTTCAAAAAGAGTTACGAATGGCTGTCTTAGTCCACAGCATAGCAAGAATAAGGATATGATACAATTCTTTAAGAATAGAAATATCCCTCACTCAAGTAAACACCCACATCCTGTCTGCAGAATGAAGCAAAATTTCACTTTTCTTTGTCACAGATCCAAATTACTCAGCTTTTTTTTTTTACATAAAGGATGTTATTATTAAAGGATAAGTGTTCCCAACACAGTGTCAGCTTCTGAAAGGCTCTTTTTGCAGTCAGTTAAGCTGGACAGAGTGCTGTGCAGATGCACTTCTCTGCCTCTAGCACACATTCAGGCTGTGGTTCCACACACTGAGCTGATGCCACCTTTTGCTCGCTCTCCTTAGCCCCATTCCTTCCACTGTCTTTCCTTCTTCCTTGTCTCTTTCCTTCCTCTCCCATTTGCCCTGTGGCAGGGCCCATTATCTGAGCTGTTTTACCCACCATATGCAGAAGAGAAATAGAATTATAGAATCATTAAGGTTGGAAAGTCTTCTAAGATCATCTAGTCCAACAGTCAGCCCATGCCCATCATGCCCACAAATCCATGTCCCTCAGTGCCACATCTACACGTTTCTTGAACTCCTCCAGAGATGGTGACTCCACTGTCTCCCTGGGCAGCCTGTTCCAATGCCTCACCACTCTTTCTGAGAATAAATTTTTCCTAATACTCAATCTTAATTGCCCATGGCTTCACTGCCTTTCCTGTTGGCTTGGGGAGGTGAGCTGGCATATGGCAGGGGCTGCCAAAATGCAGTGCTAGGAGAATGTGGCAGAGGAAGATCTGTGGTGCAGGAGCAGGACCTTTCTCCCATGTAGTGGTAAGAAGTTTTTCCCTAGCTCCATGCCTTCCAGTCTGTCTCCACCATATCCCCTTCTGCATTTTACATACCTTATCTTCCAATTCATTTACCAGGACAAAATCTCAGTTTCAACACATAGCTGCTAACTAAAGCTACCTTCTGAGTGCCCAGGAAGCAGCAACATTTCCTTTTCACAATGTTCCCTCTGGAGTCATTAGATAGTTCACAATGGCTCCATGGAACAATAATAGTATCTAACAAAACATCACAGATTTCTAACTGCACACCTGGGAGCAATTATGTCAACCTTTCTCAGTTTCCTCAACATGCCAAGCTACTTTTCTATTAGCTGCCAGTATTGTGCATACAGCAGGTGATAAGCTCACTGTTACTTCCCAGTTTTAACTCTGGAAATTCAAAATGCCCACTGCCACTGCTGAACAGCACTGAAGTGAGAAACCAAGCAGGAAAATCTAAACCAGTTCCTTCTAAATTCCTAATTATATATTTAACTGCACATATGCAGGAGGCAAGAGTATAGATAGCAGATTTCAAGGCATATATTCATAAATTCCAAACCTGATCCTAGAACAGCTTTGCTATAACCTGCCGACAACCCTACTCTCGCAAAATGCAAAGTAAGAACAATTATTGTTTTTCTTATCTTTCTTGCAAGTTTCTTTCACAGAGTGAACATGTGAAAAAAATATTTTCATCCATTTACAATGTGGAGTGTTTACTACTTGTAGATACGCACTATGATAAAATCCCAAATGGAGAAAATTTAATCTAGAAATCTTTTGTTGGAGTTTATTTTAGAGGAATGTAACAAGACTGCCACTTAACAACTCACAGTTTTATTAACATGATGGGTAAAACTCTGATAGCCAACTGCAAAACAAGTTCAGTGCTTTTCAGGTAGCCCATGCTAGGATGCAGAAATACTTGGGCACCCCAGAATCTGCAAGTATTCTACGATTCTGTCCTAAAGACCCATTTCATGCAAGATTGCCTTTCCTGCATTACACAAACATATTGTCTTTCTGCAGCCTAAAGGCGGGGGTATTTGGAGGTCCTGTTGATATTTAGGACTCTGCCCATCATTGTGGCGTACTCCCATGATGGAGCTGTCAGGATGGCTCTGACCTTCTGTCAAGCTCCTCAGAGGAACCACCAGCTAAGTGGGCAGCACTGACAGATATGCACTCATGTGGATCTCGCTGGCAAACTTAAGAACTGTTTCTGGCTTTTCTTTTATAATACCCTCAAATCAGAAAGAAGTGAACTGGAAACTGAATAGCCTTCTTCATTAAGAGATTATACTCCATAAAAAGTTATCCTTTTTGGAAATAGGAGTATACACAATTGGATATCTTAGCTCATAATACCACATACATTAGCTCAAAGTTGAGAGCATCAATAAAACTATTGTGCATTAAAATAATCTAAGTGCTTCCTTCCTTTCTTTTGGCATCTGTCCTGCAGTAAAGCACCTCACCTCGAAACAATCTTCCTCTTACTCATGTGGACCAGCACATTTGCTGGGAGGATGGAGCCACTCAGCGGAAGAGAAAGCAGTACCAAGGACTACAGCCAGCTTAAACATATTTGTATATTTGCATATTTAGACAGAGAAAGGAATGGAAAGCATTCCCCCTGCCCCCCTTTTTGGTGGCTGTCATTTTGAGCAAGGATAGAGGTAGGATGAGGTTAAAAGTTCAGGAATAAGAGAGAACACAGAACAACACCGTGTGCATTCACTGTAATAGGGACAAGTGGCAAAACCCCCTCCCCAGCCTTCCTCTGCTCCCAGGTATTGCCGTATGCAGCACTTACCGCAAGCAGTCGCCTATACCGTAGGGGTGTGATTACAGTTCCTTTCTCAGCCAGGAGCATAGTAGGACAGTCCCGAGCCCAGGCAGGCAGCTCTGCTCACTGCACGCTTTGCTAGATGGATGAGACCTGGCACTTCCAATTAGGGCACTCACACAAAGCATGGCCGGCTGTGGCATTGCCATGCAGCCCAGCTCCTAGGGCAGCTGGCTCCGGGAGCGCTGCTCGCCTGGCACGGCAGCTCCAAGGTAAGGATTGTGCTCCCTGCTCTGTACTTCAGTGCAATGACCACAGGAAAATCTATACTTGTTTTTAGTATGCACTCTTCACCTCATAGGGAAGTGAAGAGCAGGACTTCTGTACAGCAACATACTGAAATGGTGGGAGGGAACTGCTGGTTTCTCCCAGGATGGTGAGCTGCCATCAGAAAGCAGGCTCAGCACCCCAAAATAGCAGGGGCAAGTAACACCCATCAGCTGGCAGCCAGCAGGGAAGTGCCTGCTCGGAGAGACAGCGGCAATTTGTAGGATCCACTTCTATTTAGTTTGGGGTAGGCTCATCCTTCATTCTGATAAGGACAGAGCAGATTTAATAATGCTCATCAAAAATGACATACAATGCGCACAACAAATTTTGTTTGTGGCTGAATGACATTGAAAAACAGGATTAGACAGATTATCCTGCCCCAGATTTGCCAGTCTTGAGTTTTCTGAGGTTAGAAATAAAGCAATCAGCACACACTGGCAGCAAGGGAGGCTGAGCACAGGCTCTGTGTGCTCCTGAGCTTCACCATCCCAACTTTCAACAGCACAACGAGCAACCCCAGAGACCCTTGGGACCCTTGAATCTATGGGAAGGTATCATTTCTCATTCCAGGTGTTGTTGGGGATTTCTATATTATGTTAATTCAATGGCTGGATGTAATCCTTATCACAAAACCTTCCAGTGTAATATTGCCACTACTGTCAGTCAAAGTCTTCTTGCAGCTTTGAAGAAAACAGCTCTGGGCTCATGAATACTGCCAGCTTTGCGGATCACTATAAGGAACCTCGCAGCCTAGAGAAATCTAAGAATAATTTGATCACTTCCATCTCATAGATCCCCACCTGCAACGGACCACATTTCAGTGGGCATTTTATCTGTTGCACAGCCCCCGGACTTCTTTACCACAGTGGGGAATCTGCCAGCATTTTTTCTTTTCAGTCGATATTATCGAGGGTTTTGTTCATTGATAAGAGGAGATTTTCTGTACTGAAATAACAACAGAAAGCTTCTAACAGGTGCTGTGATAATTGTTCCTTCTAGCAAAGATCTAATTCATATGATAATCTGTCATCATCTGGCATTGCACTCTAACTGATTTTTAATGCCATATTGATCTCAGCTTCTATAATTGGCCTCTTCTCTTCGGAGAAAGGGCAATTCCAGGTTTTGTTTCTTTTAGCCTCTTTTACTAACTTGTATACACTGCCATGGAATTTAACTCTGTAGGATGTTAAAAAAAAAAAAAGAAGAATCTACATTTCTGGGGCCTAAGTAAAACATAGTCAACCTGCATTTGCTCTCAAAGTACTTACGTAAGCCAAGAATTCTTAATTGAGAAAAGGAATAATGAAATTCAATTGTAATTTGACTATCTTAAAAAAGTAAGGATTTAATTACTTCACACAAAAGGTGTCACTTCTCATAGTATCTTGGCTGGAAAAAAAAGATGAAGAATTTCTGAGAAAGAAAAAGAAAATATAGGAAAAGAAAAAGGAAAAGAAAAAGGGAAATAAAGAGAAAGAGAAAGGAAAAGGAAGAGGACAAGATGCCAGCAGGCTTTTGTGCTTATCCTTTTGAATTGTTTTATTCTAACTTAAATTAGCAGCTGGAGGTGCAGTAGCTAAACTATTAAGGATGTAAAGTGCTCTGCGACCCTCATCATCTTTGTGCCACCTGAAAACAGAACCAGAAGGTTACTGTGAATATGGGAAGTGGCAAGCCATCAGCTTTTTCTCTCACCAGACTTATCAAAATCATAATAATAATTAAAAAGAGAAATAAAAGCATGTGACTAATTCTTTGCACGTGGATGGGGGAGAGGGGAGAATTTGAGGCCATTCACCAGCTAAACTGAAGGATGGATTCCTTCCAGAGCTAAGCTTGTGACTACATTAATCATGCACGCTGAAGCTAATGCTATACATTACACTTGAGGGTTTCAATAGAGGTTTAGAGCTATAAAGATGGGAAACAGTTCCCAATATTTAGCCCACCACTAATAGAAAGAAAGAACAGGAAAATGATTACTGAAACAGCTAGATGGCTGAATGTTGAGGAAATACCGAGTGAGCAATTATCAGTTTGTAACTGATGTGACCATTACTTTTTTCTATAGTCCCTTTCTGAGCACATCTTTTGCACCTGGCACTTCAGCAAAACAGCAGCTGAAAGAGGACTGGGTAACTTGCCCATAATAGCCTGCTCCCTGCCTTCAGCAGCAAGTGGCCCCTTCAAGGGCTGCAGATGTTAACGTACGAATGGACACCGCTAGGTACCATTCTTTAGTCGCAGTGCCAGGATCCTTATAGTCAACAGCTTGAGCTCTTCAATTCATGATACGGGCTTTATGTTACAAGGTCTCAAGGAAACACTGATAGCTTCTGCTTCAGATGCTCTCAGATGGCTGTGTGAATGATGGGGTGGTTGAGAAGGTCACACGGATGTCCTGCATTTGCTTACAGTAAAGGCCTTCATTGTGTTTTGCTGATGCCGTCTGCCTAAATTGATATGCATGTCAGCTGTGTAGCTCGCTGAATGCTGAACAGAGAAAAAAAAAAAAACTATGTTATAACTGGTTCTCATTAAACTGCTAAACGGAATACTAAAAGGTAGCTCCAAATCAGGTGCATTTAATAAAGCCGTATTTGAATTGGCACACACAGGGTTCCCATGTGTTTTTCAGTTTGCTAGTGTTGCAAGCTTATCATCTATATTACTTATGCTTAAATGTTACTTCACTCCAATAAAAACAGGCATCATTTACAATTTCTATCAAATGTTGCTCAGTAAGGCCACGGCCAGGTTCGTTAGCTGCTGTCTGAGGCAGCATAGCACACCCCTTGAATTCACTGTACCTTGGAAAGTGATTTATGCCTTTAGATTAGATTCGGGTTTGGAGGATTAAAAGAAACAGAGGCATGAACAGGGGATTTTCTGTGGAAGATACATTTTTAGTTAGAACAGAAATAAACAGAGTACTCTTTCACCACAGTCTGCTTTACTTGCTAACTCTGCAGAAGTCCCCGAAAATAAATTCCAGTGAAGAGGATCATTAGTGCAAAGTTCCACACTGAAGAAAGCAGGGTGATGTGAACTGCTGTGGAAAATAGTGTTTTTCTGGTTCTACAGTGCAAATCCTTTAGGGGAAGACAACAGGGAGAGCTCTCCAGCAAGTCTTTTTGGCCTCCTGCGGGCTTCCTGCCACAAGAGCCTGCTCTTGGAGGGGAGGGAGGCTGTCAGCCTTCCAGTTCCAGCCGTTCCTGGCTCCTCACATCCACTGTTATGACTCAAGCAAGGGCAAGTCCCAACTCCAGCACTGATCCCATAACAGATCAGTATCCCAGCAAGACTGCATAGCATGCATTCATACCCAGACTGCCAAAACTAACCTTGGCCATAGGAATTTGATGTCCTCGCAACTCTGGAGACATTGCATTCCTTAGATATGATAGATCTGTTGAAATACAAATAGGAGTTTTACAGGAGATTCGCCTCAAACTATCTTTCACATTCAGAGTCACAGCAGCCACTCCTTGGACTTGGGACATCACGATACATCCATAGTGCTTTGTTTGGTTGCTTACATGGAAACACAACAGTAGGGAATGATTTTATGTAATTTAGAATGAGAAAAAGAGCAAAGGAGCCAGCACTGTGCGATCATCCAGCAGTCCAGACCACCATCAGCACAGAAGACCATAATACACAGAACAGAATTTGTCCAACTCTGCTTTGCAGCTGCACCGAAGTGTAACAGGTTTCAATCTTTCCCTTTTCAAGCTATGAAAGTGTAATAACTTATTGGAAAAAAATAATCTTACTTTTAATCAATAATCATGCCTCTGGTAAGATAAATTTATGCTTGCAAAGGTTTCAACAGATGTTTTTCATTGTAATGGCTGAGATCCAGAATCTTTTCACATTCTTATTTTCTTTCCTCAAACTGAAATAACACCAGAGGTTACTCTTTTTCTTTTCTTTCCTTTTTTTCTTTTTTTTTTTGGTGTGAGAAGGAAGTGGACACATGTAGGAAAAAAAGAGACCTCTAAACAGGAAGAATAAATCAGAAATACCACAAAATAGGATAAACTCAAATTTTCTGAGTGATGCAGACATTTGGAAATAAAAGCCATCTGAAACAGTAATCTAAAAAACATCACAAGTCCTTTTGAAGTGAATTTCTCAATGAGGAAAGTAACTTTGGCTCAAGAAAGGTGCAGTGGCACCATGAAGCTCATGCAAGTTTCCCAAATACTTCAGAAACCCATATAAACTCATCCAAACCAAAAAGGAAAACATAAAACAAGATATTTGACTCACAAAGTAGCCACTAAAATGTCAGCTGGCTACAGAGAGTTCCACCTGCCAATGCTGAAATCTAGGACAAAGATCCCAGAGAGTTCAAAATCCTGACTCAGACCAAAGCCCTATTAACTCTAAAACTTCTTCAAAAATGAGAGAAAATACCTATACTATATAATGAGACCAGACTTAAATGATTTTTTAATGAAAACAACATGCTTGAGGAAGGCTTTCAATCCTACAAAATAGAAGGCAGCTACAGCTGTGGCAAGTGTAGGATTTGCTTATTCAACAACCTGCCTTGACCTGAGGCCAGGACAACGAGATGAGTTTCCCTGCATGCTTAAACCCTTGGCTCTGGTGCTCTGGTAGCCACTAAGGGTGCTAATTAGAATCAACTGCCATGTTGAAACATGTACTGGGAGACCAACCTCATTTTTACAAGAGCATTGCACAGAATTAAGTTTTGGTTAAATTACTTGATTAAAATTTAAGCTGATAATTTACAAGGGATGGGTGCTGTATCCACTGCCAGTCCTCCAAACCATCCAGCTTTATACATGACCAAATTTATGTAATGGCCCAGGCTCCACAGTGACAGAAATAAGGGCATACATTTTACTCCAGGTGTAAATGAGTAACACAGTAGTCACAAAGTCATGCGCTTCTATGCTGATTTGGCATTACACATATGTGCTGAAACAATCTGGTGTGCCACGAGGACAATATTCATCATAAATCCATGAGACATCTATTGGACACCAGAATTGAAATATAGGACTCAGAAGCAGTTTAGACTGTGTGCGAATTACTGATGGGAGGGATATGTGAAGGGAATACATGTGGGAAACGGTGAAGAAGGGGAAAAGAGCAGGAAAGACGCAAGGAGAGAGGAGGGTAGAAGGTGAACAGGATACTGTATGTTCTTTTCACTGTTCCTTTTTCATCAATGGACAACTTGTACTTTTTTTTTTTGGCACCCAAACTGTGCAATGAAATGGGGAACAGCTTGGAAACACTTACAGGCCTTTAATGATCAGTCACACCTGATGGGTAACAGTCATTCAGGTCAGTTCTGAACCAAGCCGAAAGACCTCTATGGAATTTCCATCTGCTCACTGCAAACAGCTTCAGGGGAATTTGGGAGCCAAATGTACTTGAATCCATAGTATTATAGTCGAACTGAGTGCAATGTGTAAGTTTTCTAGAGCTAGTTTCCTGCAGCAATCATATCCCAAGTGATAAAATACAGTAAGGCAAACACTCAGTCGCATGGGATTAAAGATACTGCAAACCTGGGTCAAAACAGTGAACTGCTATGATGTAAGACCAGTAGCTGAAAGCAGGCATGGCTTTACCAGGTGGCCAAGGCAGTCCAGTTGCAACTCATTTTATCAGGCACTCTTGCATTGCAAAAAGCCATGGAGAGCTGCAAGGCTCTGCCACTCCCCTCTATAAACTGAGGCAATCCCTGCAGTGTTTATTATTGCACTGTGTGAGACTGGAGGGGACCAGCAAACAATGGTATATGGTACCACCTAACAGGTTCCAGATTATCCAATAGCTTGTAAGTGGGCATGAGGGAGCAATGCAGAAGTTCTGCAAATTGTCACCATACTTTTCAGACGTTTATAAGCTCTCAGGTGTTGATCACAGTGGTTTATTTATGTAGTATGCATGCAGTGCTAAGGCCCTCAGCACTAACAGGGAACAGAAGGCAGTGTTTTTTTGTGATTTTGTTAGATTTTTCTCAGACTTGCTACCACTTTTAGAGAGCAGTTTTTGATATTTTAGTAAAAACGTATGCTGGAGTCACTTTTGAACAAACTTCCCCATTTTGAAGGTCTACAGTTTCAGCATGGGCATTTGTCTCATCATGACATATAAATGCACTTGTGTTATCAAAATACTCTCTGATACATCTTATATGGCTTGCCAGAGCAGGAAATAGTAAAATTCTGCATAAGGTATGGATATAGGAGATCTCCACCATCAGCAAGTGGTACCACTTCACCACTTTTTTTTGCCTTTTTCGCCTTCACTTTGTCACTAACACCAGCAGAATCTACTTAGCTCTGTATTCAAATCACATTTAAATTAAGTGGCACAGTTTCTGAAAATGTTTCTTCACAACATACCAAAAGGATGCTTGTAATTGATGTGGTAAGCGTAAATTTATTACAATTATTCACCTATTTGATCAACATCTACCCACATACCATCATTCTTTGCTGGAAGTTTCACCTACATATACTTTGAAAAACACATTTAAAACTGCAAAACAGTGTCACATTTTGTTCCGGTGCAAAAGCTTTTCATTTCTGTGCTGCTGTAGCAAATTGTAGAACTAAAGTGGCCAAGCACAGGCTTTCAAAGGCCGTCAGAAACATAAACACACACTAAAGCCCATCACTGTCACCCACGAAAACACCGAGAGCTACGAAGACTTTAGTGGCAACAGATTTTTTTTTTTTACAGGGAGTAAAATGACAATAAATACTTTCCCTTTGGTATATAGACCCTTAACAACTTTTTTCAAATTCTTCTCTGAAAACAGAGAGAGTGGAAGCTCCAGAGGACGTGTGCCTGTCAAGTGGGGTACCCTTACCAACACAAGGCTGAAGAGGTTACCTTTGACTAATCAGAGGATATTTCCAAGCCAGCCTCAAACTCATACAGTATTTAGCTCCTGAAGGACTCATCAGAGGACAAAGGCTGGGTTAAAAGACAGATCTTCTAGTAACCTGCTTGAACTAGACAGATCTGGATTAAAACATGCACTGCAGTAATCACAAGCTTTTAGTTTATTAGAGTCTTGGTAAAGATGTATGCATCAGCACACAGAAAAGAGTGTTCATCATTAGAGCCAAGCTTGGAAACATTTCAGTGTTGCCTTACTCCATACATTCCAGACCTTCCTGCCATCCAGCAGCCCAAGCACTCACATGGATTCACAGAGCCAGGGGTAAGCACAGAAGGATCATGCAAGCCTCACTCACCCCTGCATAGCACAAGTTCTCCTGTACAAGAGAGGATGTGAGCGCTCTGCACTCCCACAGGTGGTAGTAGCCATCACTGATAGAACAGAGGATAAGAAGAAACTCATTTGAATTTAATTATGTTAATTGGAGCACCTATGTACTTCATTCAAGATTCAGCAGCTGTATAAATTAGGTGTTAGAAAAATTTGGTGACTAACTTTGAATCTACTGTCCTTCAGCAAATAGAGACCTACTTATCAGAGACACACTGCCATTCACTGGAGAATGCTATAAAAAGATAAGAATTCAGCATTTCAAAGTCCATGTGTGGCATGTTCATAAAAATACTGCCAATCATCCAGCAAAGTTCAGGCAGCCTCTTCCTTTACACAAAACTAACGGTTGGTTCATCTTCCTTCACCAAACAAATGCACTACAGCTGTCAGGTAACAACTTCCTGGGTCATCAGCTTAGTCACTTGTTTGCAGATCACGAAATCCCTGTATGTGTACACTGTCCCTAAAATCAGATGCTTTTCCCCTCTGCTCCCACTCCCCATTTCACTGCAATTGAAAATCTGTTCCAGTAGCGAATTGCTAAGGTTTACATCAGACCTATTCATGTAAGACAGAAAGTGAAGAAGCATATGCAACAGATCAGCCTTCAAGCACACAAAGTTATCATGCTGGCGGATGGGACCTATCAGATAAGACAGGCCAACTGTTGTGCACGAAATAACTGTGGAAACACTGAGATCCCTTTTCTTGCCTCTCTCACACAGTATCCTCATGAAGATCACCGTGCAGATGAGACGCAGGATCCAGTTTTACACTTTCACTGTGGGACAAGGTTTATTGAAGTCTCACAGGAATCCATGACTTGGTTTCCCAGGAGCAATCAGGAGCATGTTCCAGAGAAAATCTTCTTACCTCCTGGCTAGATAGTTTCAATTTGAGGAACAGATGGTATGATCCTTTAGGAAAATGGAGATAGATGGGCCGAGGCAAATTAAATCATTTGGAGCTATTTATCTGATGGGAATTGAAGCCCTGAGCTGGTGTTGCTTTTTCCTGAGGTGGCAGTCGTGGCAGCAGATGTGAAGATGAGGAGATGAGAAACCAAGACCAGAAGGCTGAGGGTACAGCTCCTTTATAGCAAATTTGTATGATGCTGACCAGGAGACATTAGCCTGTTCATGAAGCACACGTGTCAAAGGAGACAGCCAGGTAAGAGTGGTGATGCTGACAGAAGAGTGGGAAGTTCTCTGTTAGAGTACCTTTCCAGGAGTTATCCACTAACAGGGTTTTGCTGATCTTTTTTTGGATTCGCACCCTTAGCCAAGCACCTGAGAAATCACCCTTTTTTCCTGTGACCAGGCAAAAAGCAGTTCACTTATTTGTTAACAGAGGCCTGGCAATAGATTTTGTGATTTGATTATTTTGATTCCTACTGTTAAGCAAATCAGTCTCCCTGAGAAATCTCCAGTGAACAAGGTGGAGGTGCTGAGCTCTGTCTCCATGTCCAATGGCCTCTGCAGAACTTGTTCTTAGCAGCATTCCAGATGTTTGCTATACAGAGAGGCTCCCTGAGAAGTCCTATCCCTTTTTCCTAGCAAGACAAAATGTTAAGTACAGGTATGGGCTCAGATTTTGGAGGTGGTTGTTTTATGACCACCATAGTCCTTCAGAGCTAAGTACCCACGCAGAGAGTTGCACAAACACAGCTATGCTCTTGCAGTGAACAAACGTGTGTCTGAGTTTGGGGCTGCTGGTTTGGCAGAATCACTGTGGTTCTGTGTTCACGTGCCCATGGGAAGGGTGGTTTGGGGGACACACCGGATCAGATCCTTTCTCCTTTGCTCTGAGAGCTTTCTCTTTCTGCCTGCCCCACCTGGTAAAAGGGGAAGGAAAAAAGAAGGGGCAGAGCCACGTTTCTCCTAAACTTTCTCATTCCTCTCCCCACTTGTACGGAGAACTAAAACAACTTGGAAAAAGAAAAGAGGAAAAAAAAGAAAAAGAAGAAGAAGAAAAGCAGTTGTCTGCTCTCCGCAGCAGGAATCACAGTGTGAACAGCTACTGAATGACAGAGTAAGAGGAGGCTGGGCTTAGCTGCCTTTATTCCTCTGTGCATGTGGCTAACAACAAAGGCCATATGCCCTGATCCTATACATCTTTGGTCTTTTAAGCAGTCTTCAGCATGCAAGTAGCTCTATTAAGCATTATTAATTATTAAAGCATATGGCTGTAAAAATAAAAATAACAAATATCAATCCTTTAATTAAAATATCTATAAAGCTAATTCCTTAGACAATGTTGAAGATAGGAATAAAGGATAGATTAACAGTCTGTTTTGCTGGATGAGCTATTTGCAAGGCACCGTTGATTTCTGCACGACCATTCATTTTTCACAGAGATCAACAAAAAAGTTTAGAATAATACCTGTCAAACTATGAGCTTATCTGTGAACTGTTCATTTTGACCATTCACTGTCAATGACACATGATTTGTCCCATGATATATTTTCTGCTACCTCAATGGGTGAGATGGTTTTATACAAGAAAAACAGCTGATGAGGACTAGGACAGGTCTGTGAATGCCACCAAATGAACTGCTATTCAACAAAAGACATGAGACAGATTCTGCTCCTATTACTCTTGTATTTCTAAGGGACTATTCAATGTAAGATTGATCAAGTTGTCAGTTACAAATGACATCAAACAAAAACCCGTGTGGCTTATTGATGAGTTTATTTGCAATGCTGTGTTTTCTGTTTTTTGCTCTTGCTGCAAAGCCAGGCATGCTGAAATTGCCTGACATAATGAAGACAATTCTTTATTTGCCGCTATGATAACCTGGTACTGAGCAATTTTATATACTTTTTCAAATAAAGCTGCAAGGTACAGCTTGTCTCCCATTATTCCTTCTTGGAAACAGCAGAAGCCTGCATACTTCTTACAAGTCTTAGAACTGAGAGACAGAAACGTCTAATGTGATGTTTTCCATTTACAAAAAAAAAAAGATAGTGGCTCAAGAAACAAACTCCTGAAGTAGAAAAGTATTTTTATTCCGTATATGCATTTGGACACAGACATCCTGGATGATCAGCAAAACCAGCTGTTTAAAGTACTGATCTTACAGATAAAAAAGGAAACAAAAGGCAGTGGTACTACTTCTTATCCTTGCACTTGAAGAAAACTACTCACTTTGATAGAAGAAGACAGAGACTTTAACATTTCCATAGAAGCAAACGATGAAAACGCAAGTGCTGTTTTAAAACGTGCCTGAAATTTTGGCAGAAAACACAGCTGGGCCCCCTTCAGTCTAGTCTGTTAAGTAACCTCATCAGGTTGAAATCCAGCCCTTTCCTATAAGCACCAGGCTTTTGTAGTGTTTTCTCGACCCACGGCCAGCACCCAGCTGACTGAGTGCTTGCATATGCATCAACGGAACAAGGCATCCTTCCCTGTCTGGCCCTGAAAGCCGCAAACACTAAAGTGAAGGGGAACCCTTTAAAGCAGGGTTTTAATTAGCACCCATTGTTCCTGGGCTGGCAGGAGAGGCAGAAAGACTCTCCAATTTGACAACTGCGATCACAGTGGGAATCTAACTTTGCAATTGAATCAATCTGCAAACTCCACAGGGCTTGTACACTGAAAATAAAATAAAATAAAAAGGTTTTTCTTTTTTTCCAGGGCATTAATTACAGTGGTGCACACTGCTACGTTTAAGGGTCTGTGAGCATTTATCTCGTATATTTTTAAGAGGAAAATAGAATCATAAAAATCCACTACAGAACGAGACCTGGTCATACAAGTCTAAACATAAAAGTGAAATTCAGCATTAAGTCTACCACTTGATCTTTAACTTGCAGCATCTGCACTACAGATGGCTATTTCTGAAGATGTCTGAAACGACTAACTGGGAAAATGGGATTTCAGGAGGAAGATATTCCTTGACTCGTAGGCTTGGCATGTATTAGGTAGGGCTTCAGGTTTTAACAGAGATTCTTCCACTTCCAGTTGAGAGGTGCATGTGTGATGATGCATTACATGATAGCTCTGTTTCAGGAAAACCATGCTGAATACTCCAGGTAAGAACTGCAGTACTGGAGGCTGTCTTTTCAAATGTGAACAGGTAAAACCTGACTTTTCTGTGGTTCTGCACTAGCCCAGGCACAGCTCACCTCCAGCCGTTCTTCTGGCAGGCAGGGAATTCACCTCATCATATCAACTACAGAAATTTCTGTAGAGAGCTTTTCCCTGCCTCTTCAGGAAGAAAAAAAGATGTATATATTTGAATCATACTTAAAAAAAAAGATGGAAAATATCCATAGAAATGAAAGCAAATTGTACTCAAGCTCATTTCACAGTATCATCTATTTTATGGCTATACAAAGAAAGCAAACATTTCTGTTTAAATAGAAAGAATGCAGGAAATAATGTGAAATAACATGTCACCTCACTATAGTTATGGTTTGGAAAGGTTAATTCTGTGTATTGTTTTTGTTTCTTTGCTATATTTTAAGAACCAGAGATAGTCTATTTCATATGAAAGGAAGCTGTAGATGTCCCCTCCCTGGAGGTGTTCAAGGCCAGGCTGGATGGGGCTTTGAGCAACCTGGTCTAGTGGGAGGTGTCCCTGCCTATAGCAGGGGGTTGGATCTAGGTGATCTTAAAGGTCCTTTCCAAACCAAACCATTCTGTGATTCTGTGTACCATACACTGTACCACATTAGAACAAAGAGATCCAAGATGGTCACTGTAACTCATAGGCAAGAGGAGAATCCAAGCAGAACCCTTTAGGTTAATCTTCAGAGTGACTAAAATAATTTAAAATATCAAAATAAAAGATAGTGAGGAATAAAAAAATGCTCTTCAAAACCTATTTTATGTTAATTTAAGCAGTCAGTTCTATGAGGAATTGCCTCTATTTTCACTGCCAAAAAATACAATAAAGTTTTCTTATCAGCACAGGTTTTCTTACTGACAGCAGCTGAGATTCCCTGACATCAAGATGGGGGAGCAGTGAAAAGGCCCTCTCGGAGGAACAGACATATTTATGGACTCTTTTCAGCTGCCTAGAATCTGAGCTGAATCAAAACATCGATGTAGCCAGGAGCAATTTGTGAGCTACATGCAAAGCAAACCTCCTGCTGATTTGAAGAACGCTTTTTTAATTGCATGTTAAATATATCTTAAAAGTCCATGAAAGCTGGCAAGGCAAGCTTACAGAAGCTGAGAAGTATCAAAAGTAAAAGGCTGTAAGTAAAAGCTAATACAGCAAAATCAGCTTCCGTGTGAATACACATACTATTTTTTTCTCCATTCCTCTCTCATTCAACGCAAAGGACAGGCAGAGTTCACATAATGAGCAGCTATGTAATATTTGTGCCTGCAGGCCTTATTTACTATACACAATTCATATCCTGCTCTGAAGACAAAGTTATTAAATTCCCCACAAACTTTTTCATGGCTCTCCTCACAATATTGCATCTAAAAGGCTTTGCAAACAAAATGAATTTATTTTTCTGAGCGTGTTTCTGAGGACAGGGGCACATTGCAAGAGGCAAGTGTTACCCTCATTTCATAGAGAGGGAACTGGAGGTCAAAAGGCCACAGGTATTTGGAACATGTAATTTAAACAACTAGGACCTGATATTTTTTAAAAATATTTCACATTAAGAAGTAACTTTGTTTACTTCAGCTCCAAGAGTAAGTTCTTTTTTTTCTCTACAAAACTGCCCACATCCCTCCAGAAAGGCATTCAAAAAATGAGTGACCATCTGAAAAAAATTTGGCTTCACAGAATGGCCACAAATCACAGAGTGACCCAAAATTTAACCACAAGGTTCCTTTTCCCTGTCTTGCTATCCTGCCAGATTTCCCCTCAGCAAACAAAGGAGCCCAGTGAACAACAGCGCCTTTGATTATTTCTCAGAAAGGTCTAGCTTTCTGTGCAGGAAGGATGATTTCCTTTGGGATAACAGCAGTAGGCATCACCTGCATCTACCCTAAAGCTGGAAACCAAACATCTGCACAGTCAACGTAGAGAGGTAAGTGCCTCTAAAGAACAATTCTGGATACCTCAGTGCGGTGGCCAACATCAGACCTCGTGACTATCCCTGAACACTCCTATGAGCCCATTGAATCTGAGGAGTATGGGGACATATGGGCAAGGAGGCAGGGCATTGTGCATGGGAGAAAGAAGCTGTGTAGGCATACTACCATCATGCATATTTTGTCGTTCTGTGCTTTGCTTAGCAATATTATATTCTTCCAACCTGGTATCTAAAAGGGAAAACACCTCAGGAATTTACTCACAAAACTCTTTTGATTGAAAAGAGAAGGCTCTCCTGTTCTGATATCAAATCCTGTGCTGAACATCCCTGGAGCTGGAAAGCTTAGTGCCATCACAATTATTTCTGTTACTTCTGAGTACGGAAAACTGCCTGATGCTATGGGATTTGCACTAGCTGACACATGGGCAGTTGTGCGAGGGGGTGTATTGAGGTCTTCTCTGCCTGCAGACAAGTGAGACTCAGATAGATGGACTGTGATCTTTTCTCTAGAGAATGGTCTGCTGAGGCACACAAGAGCTTTTTCTATTCCCTTCCATCTGACAGGGAAGGGAATAGAAAAAAACACCTGAATCCCAATCAGGCCCTGTTACCTTAAATCCAAATCCCTTTCCTACCCTAATTCCTCTCAGAATCATAGAGTCATTAAGGTTGGAGAAGACTAACATTATCAAGACCAACCCATCATGAGCAACCCATCACCATCATATCCAGTAACCACATCCACTGTTTCTTGAACAACTCAGGGACAGTGACTCCACCACCTCCCTGTGCAGCCTGTTCCAATGCCTCACCAATCTTTCGGAGAAGAAGTTTTTCCTAATGTCCAACATGAACCTCCCCTGGCATAACTTAAAGCCACGACCTCTTGTCTTATCACTAGTTACCTGTGAAAAGAGGCTGACCCCCATCTCCATACAAGCTCCTTTTAGGTCATTGTAGAGAGTGATAAAGTGGCCTCTGAACCTCCTCTTCTCCTCTAGAGGTATTCTTTTCCAACTGAGCTCTCTATTTCATTCCTGTAAACATTTGTTTATACTTCTTCTGTTGCAATTCAGATGTGCAAACTTTGTTTCTCTTGCACTCAAATACAACACCTTCTTTTTCCATGTTGACAGGACCTGGCAGAAAATCCTTGCGGACATAGCTAAACCAGATTTGATAGCCTGAACAGCCTAAAACAGGCTATTGCAATAGCAGAACACATCCAGCTCACATGTAAAAATATTCTTTGGGAACAGAGCTGCCAAAAGCTTACAAAGTTTCAAATGAGAGTGTTTAAACTACAATTTAAAAAGGCTTAAAAATTGGCCCAATTTGTGCAACAGAATAAGAGAGTACTTTTCTGACACAGGGCTAGCATGAGTCACTCTTACCTTGTGTCAGAAGTGTGTGTTCTCTTGAACTATGCAGGATGGGCTCATTGCACAGGGGTAACCAAGGGATGCTTACTTCAAAATGCCCTTCATGTGAAGCATAATTCTTGCAGCAAGGTTGTCAAATTTCAGCTAAAGAACAACTCATCTCTGAAGTCTGATAGCTAGGACATAGCTCTAGAAAATGAGATATCTGTGTTAAAAAACTCTTGCAGATTGGAAAGGTGATTCTAGCTTTCCAGTTCTGGAAGAAAGACCTGGAAGGCTGTCTGTTAAAATAACAACGAAAAAGGAACATTACTAGCCTTCACCTTCCTTAACATTTACCTTCATTGACATTCATTTTGTTGAAAGCCTCCCACACTTAAAAGCTTTAAAAAAATAATTTTCAAAAAACTGGCATTTTTGGGTTACTTTTAAACAAAAGCCCAATGTTTTTTTTTTTCCCCTTTCTTTCTTCCCAATTCCCAGTCAATTTGAATCCTGGGGGTTCCTATGATTGCTCACAGGAGGTGGCATCTGGTTGAAAACCTGGTTTGTATGGCACACAAGAGACTTGAAGAGCAATTTCATTGAACCTGATTTGGAAAATGGATTCAAGTTAATAGTTGAGAACCTTAACAAACAGAGGGGTGGAGAGAATTTTATAAAGAGCAAATACTTCAGGCGCATACCAAAAAATGTTAAAAACCTATTTTTTGTATGAAAATAGTATCCTTGGAAAGTGTTGGAAAGTGTCTGAGCAATTCTAATAACTACCCTTGTAAAATATGCTGTACATCACACTTTCATTCCTGAAACACAAATGTACCTCTTTTCTTTCTGCTTTATTTTTAATTAAATAGAATTTTCCTACCATAATGTCCAAAGGGAAATCACTTAATACTCCTTCTTCTCCTTTGGGAGAAAAACGGTTAAGGAGTTTGTCATCTTCAGCTCTCTTTTACTGTAGATGGCAACACAGAGTTTTACAAGTCAAGGTCACATTTAGCTAGTTGTCATGGTGAAAGAAAACACAAGGGAAATTGGGCATATAGCATTTAGTTTGGCTTTCTGGGAGAAGTAACACACAAGAAACCTTGTCATGAAGAGGCTGTGCTGAGCCAAACTTTGGTACCTTAACAGTCATCTTTTTGGCACTCATATCCAAACAGAGAAAACAAAGCTTTTCCTCTGCTCAGCTATAAATCAATACCACCAATGTATTCCTTAAGAAAATTGTTAACAAATTATATTAATGCCTGACCAGTCAACAGTAGAATTTCCACTTCAATTATCCACAGAGAAGTAGGAACTGTTTTTGAAAAGTATTCAGAACAAATCTGAAGTTGCACATTGCAACCATTTTCAAGATAAATATTTCAGCAGACATAACTGTCTCAGTGCTAGACATTTTATGGGAAAAATAATTACATATATATCTATGAGCCCTTAGTGACTACTTTCTCCAAAGTAGGAATTGACAGAAACTGACAAACTTGTGGAAAATGAAATTTCAAAGCAAAGCTTTCTTCTTTCTAAATATCTTGAAAGTGAACTAAGAAAAGCTTTCTTAGCAAAGCAACCGAGCTACGGTAGATGACGTTCCCCTGGAGAAACTCTTTGGGTAACTGCTTGTTCTATGAACAAATTAAAAAGCTGGCCTGGAGTGTGCAGGAGTAGCAGCATGAGGAAAGGGCAGAGATAAGAATCAGCTGAGGAAACACCAATATATGGTTGATGTTTGATCTTTCTCTAGAGGCTAAAAACCATTTGAAGACATCTTAAATTAGAAAGCAAGACAGTCTGAATTATCATGAATAAAGTAGAAGAAAAGAACAAGTTGCTGAAAAAAGAAGTGTGCTGCAGTTCACAATAAAATCCTTTCCACCTGGGATATTTTGGGTGGCAATGATGTAATCCTGATTGCTAGTCAAAGCTCCTAAGACCTACCCTAAACCCAACTTAGAATCATACAAGGAATTTGAATGTATTCTGACCCAGACAAGAGTACCACCTCTTAAAGAGGGGTTGTAAGAAAGAAGGGGACAGACCCTTGCAGACTCTGTGGTGATAGGACAAGGGAGAAGGGTTTCAAACTAAAAGAGGGGGGATTTAGACTAGATATAAGGAAGAAGTCTTTTACAGTAAGGGTGGTGAAGCACTGGAACAGGTTGCCTAGAATGGTGGTGGATACCCTGTCCTTGGAGTCATTCAAGGTCAGGCTGGATGGAGTTCTGAGCAACCTGAGCTGTAGGGGTCCCTATTCACAGCAGGGGAGCTGGATTAGATGACCCTTAAGGGTCCCTTCCAACTCAAACAATTCTATGATTCTATGATTCTGTAATGAAGTTCTATGTTCCATGACTCTCTTCCCTCTGTCCTAGCCCATCCCTATGGCAACAGTTACATAAGTTTCCTCAGTCTGGATTCAAAACTTTCTATCAACAATCTGGTTGTACTGATTGAAAAACACAGTAGCAATGTCACTACTACGGCCTGCTCTTTTTGGAAAGGGAAAGAGGTCCTAGGAAAGAAAGAACAACACTTATCTGCTATTATGCAATGAAAGAAAATCAAAACTAAAAGAAAATCAATCAAACAAACAAACAACACCCATAAAGCTAACAGCTGACTAGCTACTTCTGGTTATGACCACTGGCAGATTTTCAATTTTACAAATAAGTTAGGAGGGTTTCCCCTCACTTTCCAAGTCAGCTGCTGCCTTTGCAGACCACTATGTCCTGCTCTTTGCTTCCTGGTCAGATAAACTGCGTCAAAACAGACCCAGCTGTCTCCAGCTAGAAGTCTCTCCAGGACCTTACGCTCACAAGCCTAAACAGAAGACACAATCCAAGCATTAGACAGATTATTTGGCCTTGTGCTTTCTTTCCAAGCCCTCCCATCTTCCCTCCATCCCCATGAAGAAAGGCATTCCAGTTCTATAAGCAGGATTTGTCCCCCACTGTTTAAGAAAAACTGATTTAAAGGATAACCTTACCTTATATCTATGTAAGTGCATGGTAGGGATAAAAGGTTCCAAATTACTGTGAGTGCTTCTTAAAAAAAATAAGTCTCAGTATTATGCTATAGAGTAAAGCAGGGAATGAAGAGAGAAAGTGATCAGAAAATTAAAAAAAAAAACCAGCTCAATTTTATGATAAGACTGATTCAGGAAGTACTACTTTCAAAGACAAGCTCAAACTTAAGTATCCAGCATAGTATTTCTGTGCAGAAGTGAGGAATCCTGTTTGTCCCTGGGAGCAAGGCGTGTCGTGGCTGACCCATGACTGAATTGACTGAGCATGCAGAGGGACACTGCAAAGAACGAGTGCATTTAAATGATAGTATATAGTGACCCCAGAGCTCCATAAACAGAAAAAAAAAGAACGAGAACAAGGATTTCTAACAGTAGTGGCAGAGTTCTTATTAATGTATGCAGACAGCCTCATGTGCAGTAACAAGTTTGGTGCACTGCTTTCTGACAGTTTGTGCCAGAGCCATTTCTTAATGTAAAAAGGCAAAGTAGTCAAGAGGAGAGAGAAGGTAGCCAAGCAAACTACGGCAAGAATTCACGTTAGACTTGCAGTACATTCTATCCTAAACTGCTCAAAAGTCAGAAAGGAAGAACGTTTGTCACGTTGTGCTATATTATATGATTGCTCAGAGAGAAACTGTTTCAGATGTATAAATACAGAGGACAGTCCAATAGCTGCTGCTGGAAACAACTAAATCAACCTTCTGCATTGAGGATACTGTCTGCACCAAGAGTCAGGATTGGGGTGTATCAGGATCCTTTATTTTGTGCCTAGTATATGTAATTGCATATCTACCTCCTTAATTCACTATTGCAAAAAGTGTAGGGAAAAGAGTCCAGTATACAACTACAGGTACAGCAATTCATTTCTACTATGCTATAGAAATCCCAGCTCTCTCCATATTTTTCATTATGCTGAAATAATGTCAGAGCAGCGACAAAAATCATTACAACTCTGCCCACATGGTATTCAGGCAAAGGCACAGATTCTCCAAGGACGGTGTATTTCAGGTGTTTAAGTGTGACAACATGACATAGTCCTGCTATTAATTGCACCTCAGAAGGTACTATTTCTTCCAGCAGCTGCAAAAAGAGATAGTTAAACGTAGTTAGCTAAACCCCAGCTTTACTCTGTATGCTAATAAAGGACATGGTATAGCTGTCAGATAGTAATTCTTCCTTTTTGGAATCAATACAGCATAAATTGCCCAATACCTGGGCTCCAGGCTGAGGGGAAAGTGTTTATAAGTGAAGTGTGAGATCAGTGTACAGATAACTTCCATCTTTCATTCCAGCAATACTATTTCTATATTGTAATTTGAACTATAGGTCAAGGAAGGTAGCTCAAAATATCATCAAGGGAAAAAAAAAAAAGTGAGAGAAGCTACGCTGAAAACACAGCTGAAATGGACTTAGTGGAAGAGCCAGGAGCACAAGGATAACGTGAGCAATGAATCAGAGCACAGGGCAGGGAGCACATCTCAGGGAGGGACAAGGAGCATTCAGGAAAAGGCTGCAGAAGCAGTAACAGATGTATTGGGATTAAACGCATACATGCAAAGAAATCAAAGTATGTAACTTGTTCCTAAAGCAGACATCTCAAACATTTGGTGATAAATAATCTTCATCGAATGGGGATGTATCTGATTACATTAGCATGAAGCTTAAATCCAATTACTGTTTCAATTAATAATTCAGAAACAGAAGGTATTGTAGATAACATTTGCAAGTAACACCAATGTTAGAATGTTAGTACATATAAATGAAGATAGAATGCATGTACAAAGTGATCTCTCTTGTTTGATAAGCCAAGCTTTTCAGACAAAATGGATGTATGTTTTGGCTACTGCAGACCTAGGAACCTAGGGCACACAGCTGAACAGCATTTTGAAACGTATTTAAAATAACATCTTGAAAAGCAACAACTCTGAAATGATTTAGGGTCAAAGTGGGCAAGCAATGGAACACGTTTCCACTACAGTGCTGCAGAAAAAGGCCTAATATAAACTGTGGATGTATAAATGTAGGAAAAATGGGTGATGGCTTCATTTTTCTCTATAGCAAAGATGAATGCATTAACAAGCTAGATACATTTGAAAAAAAAAAATTGGCGCTCTTAGAAACAGAGTTACTGAATTGTTCAAGACCTATAGAAAATACTCTATTGTGAAGACTTAAAGAGGTTTAGGCCATTAAAATAAAATTCAGAATCAGGCTAGAGTGCATAAGTGCATTTATGAGAAGAAAATTGAGGGTCATTTAACAGCCAAGGAAAGTATGATAAAGGCAGAAAGCTCAAGCCACATCAATTTGTGTGATGAATTAGGCACTTTTCATGCAGAGGGGGTGATCAAACTCTGAAACAAGAAGTATTAGGAGCTTCTGTTGTTTGAAATCCTCATGCCAGAACTGTTTTTTTTTTTTTAATAAAAAATACAAAGAAACAATGATTATTTATTAGTTATTTATTTTGGAGGGACCATGTTTTTGACAACTTGTGGACTTGTGTTGTTACGCATATAGTGTTATGGATTAAGTCTAGAAGAAACAAAACAGGTCATTTTCATGGATAAACTGAAATATGATACACTTTGCCAAAGCTCAAAAATGAGAAAAACAGCACTTCAGTTTAAAACTGAAGAAAGGTGGATTTGACCCAAAGCTATAAAGCTTGTCAACTTGAATAGCATCTTCTTTTCCATGCTCTGCTTTACCAACACATTTTGTGTAGTTCTATGCACTTCAGAGGTAATGCTGGGAAATTTCACAGCTTTGATCTACAGGTCTGATGAGACAATAAAATGAGCTCTCTGTAATTTAAAGTCCGTAGATCTATCAATATATTCTTATTAACAAAAGAACTTTGCATGCTGATGTTCACCTACTGCAGTTTAATATATTCCTCTTTTTCTACTAATAATCAATGAGTATGTTCCCTCAATTAAAAAAAAATAAAAAATGTGTTTTTATCTGCTTTAGCTGAACTGCTGAAAAACCACATCCATTCATGCATTTACTACTCAAATGAATTTGAACATAAAGCCTTATCTTTAAAATAACATCCCACAGTCTTCTCCCGATGATTCCCCGTCTTCCCCAGAAGAGACATGAATTGTGATCCTGGTAGCGTGCATTAGTCTTTCAATGACACTGTATCCTTTGAAGCAAAAATAGCCAACAAAAGCATCATCAGAGTTGCGGGTATCCTGGCAGCAAATGCTGATGATTCTCATGAGAAATGTTCTTAGGAACCTGAAACGCAACAGGAAGAATTTGGAAGTTGGGGGGGGCAAGGCTGAGCACTTGGCAAAGTCCTCCTTTTGTACTTAAATTCTGCTCTTCAAGATACCCCTCTGAGAGACAATGCAGGTGTCAGACTTCACTGTCTATTATTGGAAAACTGTGCTGCCTAATCTGTATAGGCAAAGGACAGAGCAGAGTCACAGAGTTTCTATGGAGATGCGAATTGGTGAGGAAGTGCATTTTTTCCCATTCATCCCGTCTTCCTGATCTTATAAGGGGCCATTATAACCATTCATCTCCCCATGAAGATATGACAACGTCTTTGGGAATAATTGCAAAAGTAAGGATATGTTGGGCCACAGATGAGGGTATCTGATGTATTTTCACCAAATCCAGCATTTCAAAGGACAAGACAATTCACAACAGTTTTTGGTTCTTAAACCTGACAGTACATGCCTGACACAGATAAGCTTGCAGGCTGATTTTGATGGGAAATGTGAATTCAGTAAGAGGTAATGGAGAGCAATAAGCATTTCCCAAATAACAGTACATCTACTTGATACTAGCCTGCTATCAAATAATTGCACACCTCTCAAACTTCACAGAGTAAGCATCTTGTCCACCACAGGCTGTCTGCAAGCTTACGGAGATACTCAAATGATCTTAGTTACTGCTTGGACACACAAGCATACAAATTAGAGGTGCTTTACACCATCTTTTTGCACCTGAGAGATGCCCTGGACATTTTAGATAAATTTCTCTGCTTTTAGAGTGCATTGCAATATTCAAACTCTGTTCACCTCCCTGTTCACTCTTCTCCTTCCAGTGAAATTGTCTTAGGAGGAGAAATTTATAACTGGAAAAGGAAATTGTTTGCAGGAAGAGAGAGTTACTAAGTTGGATTTTTCTTTTTAAAGCCAGTTGTTTGGCTGCTGTTACTCTGTGTTGGTTTGAGACTGCTCCTTTATCTACATATGTATCTTTTGTGAGGCTAAAAGACTGGGGAAAGGAGTTAAAACAAATCGTGATGGAGTCATCAAAGAGAAATATATATCTGGCTTCAATTTAGCCCAGTTCAGGGACATAATATATATGGCAGGTGACACCAGCTTACAAGAGCTTGTAAAGAAATATGTTTTCCAATTTGTATTCTTACGTAAAAGAAGTTTCTCCTTCATATCTTCAAGGACCAGATGTTTGTGCAGGCTTCATACTAAGAATGCTTTGCTGTCCTCCCAGCAGGAAGCTGGGTGTCACCTGTCCTCCTGCAAAGGCACCATCACTGCCAGGCACCGCGGGTGCGTCATGCACTGTGAGCACGTGCTGATATGCATCTGAAGCTAAGCTTGATTTATTTGAAAAAAGAGGTTTTCTCCAGGACAACACTCCAGGAGGTGCAGGGAAGCCAGGGGAGGAGGCAAGCAGAATTACTCTCACTGGAGCTTAGTGAAGGCAAAGGGCCATAGAATAAAACAAGTTCCTCAAAAAACAAAAGGAGTTGGGGGTATGAATTTCCCTAAAGCCATGTAAATCTTGAGCAAAGCACTATGTATGTGCATGTATATATCTCACAGTGACAGATAACCTGATCTGAATAGTTTCTTCTGAGCTTAATCTTAACATGCAGAGCTCCTCTGGTTTCAACCTTTCGCAGTTTTTGTCTAATTTCTGATAGAAGTTGGGCTGTAAAAGTAGTATTTAAAAAAATGCAAAATTAACAATATATATTGCAAGGGATAGTTTCATATCTTAATTCAGTATATAAGAAAAAAAGTTATGGAAGTATTCAGCTCACAGTAGTTCCAACTAATGCTTTCCTTCTATTTTCAGTAAAACAGATCCTTTTGTAAATAAAGACAAGCATTTATGTACTGAGACAGTTTCAAAACCAAAAAATAATGAAAGAATATGACTAGAGATCTTATTATTAGTTTACAAGCTCAGAATATATTATCTGCTGTGTGGTTACTAACATACGTAGCAAATTGCCTTATACTTATTAAAAGATTTCTCTTTTTTTGGATCTACTTACCACAGATTTTTAGAATGACTCCAAAAGACTCTGAAGTTTTTCAGAGTCAGATCTCTACCTTGCTTTTCTTACTGCTAAAGCAGAAATACTGCAATACAGTGATTTGTTTGCCAGACCCATTCTTCCTTCCTCCCTTTTCCCCCACAACCCAATCCCTCAGTTTGCTTGCCAGGGCAATTCAGGAGCCACGTTTTCCTTGCGCAATGTGTATCACCTCAGTATTTTGTGGTTATACACATTTTACAAACTTAAAAATGCCAAGTAAAAATACCATTGGAATTTTTGTGTGTGTGAAATATTGTCAGCAGACTTAAACTCATTAAAAGTTAAGCAAACATCAGCAGGTTAACAGGAGAAAAAAATATGCACGAAAATGGGGCCTCCGGGAGATACAGACTGTACCTGAGCCTTTTTCAGCACTTCTGGAGAGCTGCAGCTGTGGGACAACCTGGTCCCCTATCACGGGCAGGAAGCAATGGAAGAAAGCAAAGGTAGAGAAGCCCAGAACAAGACAGAAGATCAATACTGCAGTCTGCAGAGCTGTACGTTGGTGCCTATTAATGCTGATATTAGAGGATACAACAACCATGCAGAACAACCTAACTCATTATGACAGATTTCAGTATACAAATGCCTCACTGCATTCTAGTTCTCACATGAAATACTGAAGAAAAGACTAATGCTGGATATTGACACGGCAGCCAAAACATATGTCGCTAATCCAAACTTTTATAATCAGATTGAAGGAGCTGGAGAGTGTAATAATATTGTTACTGCCAATAACTTCTCCATGGTGTGACACTAGATAAGCCAAAGCAATAACAGTTCTTCTAATCTGCATGCAAGAACTATCAGTGGAAAAAAAACCACACAACTAAACCAGTCCAAACTCCAGTCTGACTGAAGATGTATGACATGTGAAAACACACAGTAAATAAGCCAAACTCTGCTATGCACAACCAAGTGCAATAAATTTGACACTTCTTAACTATATGTGTAAATCTGTGTAACGAGAGCTAAATGTCATCGTGTTCTGCGTTTCTGCTAAAGTGTCAGTTTTAGAAGACAGAGTAGCTCATCTTTTTGTGATGAGCAAATTCTTCAGGCAGCTGCTGCCCTTTATGCTCCTCCAGCTCCACAAGACTGGAGGAAGCTTTGTAAGAACCAGCAAAGACCAGTGGGACAGCAACTCTGAATGTGACTCACTTTTCCATCAAACCATCTCTCTGACAGCTTTCTTGTTTCTGCAGTTAGCAAGTGCTTCAGGAGAAAACCACTGGACCTTCTGAGACCATGTTACCATGAAGACTAACACCAGATCTACAAGCAGCAAAGATTTGACGAACAAGAGTCACACAGCCGCTCTTTGGAAGCGCACAATCTGGGGTTTATGCTGACTCTGCACTAGTGCTGAGACAACAGACTGCAGTTGTTTTGGTGCAAAGCTGGACGGCTGGGGGAAGATGATACTGAAGCTGGCGTAAAGCCAATCAATATAAAGCTAAATTACCAACATTTAAAATATATAGTTGAATTTGCAGAATTATTTCGTACTGTGTCAGCATTTTGCCTCATGTGGCTTTGGTGCTTTTGATCCAGTAGTGGGAGCCCTGAAGCAGGATTTGCTGTGCTCTTGAACAACTGCCCAAAGTTGCAGAGTACCTAGCAAAATGAAGCTTACCTTAGTTTGTTCCTTAGGCACTTTTGGAAAGTGCACTATTTTATTAAATTGTAATAGTAGTAATAATACTAATAATTATTGTGTGCATTAAGCCAACAGCCATTCAGGTGGTGCCTAAGCTACTGAAAATAACAAGAGGAAACGTAATCAACTCGAACCACTCTCTGATTCCTGGAGGGGAATGCTTCTACCTCCAGCACTGTGCTGGAGAAGGCAAAGAAGTCTCTGTGGCTTTACGGAAGCATGAGCAGCTCCAGTCTGCCATCACTCTTGCAAAGAGCGGGGCCGCCCTCAGGTGGAAAAGGCCCAGACCACGTATTGCCTGAGATCACCTTTACACAGAATAGTTCCTGGAGATCATCAGGAAAGTGAAGGTGAAAGATCCCTCCCTGTCTGGAGCCATTTCACCACCCAGTCAAACTCTTGATGAGAATTTCACCATCATTCAGTATGCACTGAAATATTATAAAATGCTCCAAACATCACACAGCAGAAAGAAACTTGAACTGAGATCCCTGGAAGATTAGCAGGACCAATGATGCTGCGCTGAGAAATGCAGTTTCTGAGTAGGTGACAGAACATTGTGCCATTTCAATCTGTCAGGATTTGACTTTTGTGGTCTGAACACACAGCCAGCCATGTGGCTTACTGCTGTCAGAATGCCTGCTGTCCTCCAGGCTGCTGTGCATCTGGCCGGGGTCTCTAGCAGAGCTGCACCCACACTGCCCCACAAGGGCTGCAACGTACCTCTGACATGGTAGAGCTGCTGTCCTCATGGCCTACAGCAGGGCCACGATAAGCAGCAGTGTCAGCAAAGAGACCTTGACAGAAAGCCAAGTCTCCTTTGGCTGTTCAAACAATATTTCAACATTGGGAAAAAAAAAAGGAAAGAAGAATGGACATGCTGTAGCCCAAATCCTACAAGCCTAATCTGGTACTGCGTCAAAGTTATCACATAGTGTTGAAGGCAAATGGGCTTAACTGTTCTCGGCATATAAAAAAAAAAATCAGGTCTTTTCTATGACTCAGATGTGAGTTGCTTAACCACAGACCCCAGAATCCATGACAGCTCAAGCACAGTCAGTTTTTATACGTCTGAGTTCTTAGACGACAGAGACTTGGCTGCGCTGTGCTGTGGGTAAAATTAATTGTAGTCCCTCATCATCTTAACCTCGCTGAGGGATAACCTCTTGGAGGAGGGCAAAGCAGAGGACTTGAGAGAATCAGCTGTGGCGTAGCTCAGAGCCACAACGAATTCTTACCAACCACAGAGCTTTTTCTAGCAGATACCTGTGTCTGGACCATGGTGTGGAGTACAATGGGATTTAATAAGTCCCATTAAAACTGGCAGACAGCCCTTCTCCTAGAGAGAGGCCATATATTTAAGAACTATGCAAAATATTATGCAGCTTGCATGTGACCAAATTCTTTATAGTGGAAAATCCCTAGGACTGTGTTAAATTAAATAGGATTATGGCTTTCACTAATCTGTAGCCAGTGTGACCATACAAGGGTATTAGTTTGATAATATTTAAGGACTTAGCTCTACAGCAGCAGCGATCAGCTGTCTAATCTCAGTGACTGAGTTGTCGGTGAAAATGTTAACTATTAAAGAGGCTGTTATTTACAGTGCCTGAATTAAACATGTGACATCCACCAGCTGGCAAATTAAGTGCAAGAAAGTTATGCGTAGGTCAAGGTATTTCTTTTCCTTTTGCAACATGTAGAAACAAGCAAATCATAGGATGTGACCTAGGTGGACAGCTCTGCTGAACCCTGCTCCTCTGAAGCCAGGGGTAATGTTCTCATCAGTATCAATGGGAATGGAGGCAAATCAGTGTCGTGACACCAGAAACCTCACCGCTGTGCGTAAAACTTTTTCACCCAGTGGCACAAATAAATTGTTATTTGATAACTAAGCAGTATAGGATGGCATCTAAGCCAAACTGTGAATCTGGCGTTTGTTTACCAGGAGTTACTCAGGTAGTGCTATTTAAATGCTACAGCTGCCTCCAGTTGCTGAAATCAGACATAACTGAGATAACTCCACAGTATACACTGTCAAACACTGACACTTTAATGGCGCTCTCTGAAAAAGCAAACATAACTCCTTCAGAGTCCATTTCTGCACAGACACATGCGCACATGTATATAAATAAATATACACTCAACTGGAAAACATTAGGAGCCTTCTTTCACTTAATGCAGTAATGCAATATGAATAACATTCAAAGCAAAAAAAGGATCCAAGCCTCAGCTCAGTTTAAAAGTCCTGAAGTTTTCCCACTGATTTCACTGAAACAAGTACTTTCATTGCCCGTATTGGAAATACTATTTCAGTAAATGGATGGCAGTCAGACTATATAAAAAACCTAGTATCGCGTCCTCAACTATTTTGTATGCACAGATTTTTTTTTTTTAATAAAACTGATAATCAGCTTGCTTGATTCTGACTTTTACTACAAGATTAGATTACATGAAAATGTAATCCATTATCACCCTTATTTTTCATTATCGCTCTGTTCTTAGGATATTCAGATTTATGTCTTTTTATGGGGAGGGAAAATATATTTTTAGCACTTCAACTGCATATTCCTCAGTCAGTGCAGATAAAACACAGCAACAGATTTAGCATCTTTTCACATCTTCAGTGTTAAAAGAGCCTACCTGAAAGCTACATTTTTCTTAATGGATACATATATCATAAAATCCTTAGAGTTGGAAGGGACCTTTAAAGGTCATGCAGCCCAACTCCTCTGCAATGAACAGGGACATCTTCAGGTGGATGAGGTTGCCCAGAGCCTGGTCCAACCTGCCCTTGAAAGTCATGCCAGTCCTACAGAGGATAACTGTTATGCAAGTGTGGCAGAACATAATGATCTAAAAATTCAGTAAGATTACAGTCTGGGCTGAAGAATTATCACCTATAAGAATACACAGAAAAATACGTAGTGGGTTAATTCATACTCCCAGACATGACTTGTAGTGCAGCCATAACAAGATAGCCTTTGTGTTTTAAACCAGAGGGCAGTCAGGGACAGAAGCAGCTCCATGCAACCTCCAAATCCCTTACACTGGGCCTCTTCTTTTCACAGTCCCATCAAGACAGACCTAAACCATCCTGTGGCACTAAAATCCCCACATGGGCAAGGTGTAGCAATCGGAAAGATCAACACGATGGAAAAGGCATTACAAAGAGGTAGAAGGACCAGCACAATAGCAAGCAAGGTACAACAAAGGAAGGGAAGTAGATCGCTCACTTGTATCAGAAGATTCCAGGTTCACAGGGAAAAGCCTCCACCAAAGAGAGATCACCAGAAAAAGATCCTTCTTCAGTGGCAGTCAGCCCTTAAATGAGGCCTAAGAGGGGTGGAGCCTGGTGAATTGCCTTCACTTGTACTCCCAGGGCTGACTGGGTCTTTCCTCCAGGTGCTCAATCAGTGGTTCAGGCCATGACTCAGCAATTCCCACACACCAGGCTATGTAATGTGGACCGGAAACACGATATCCAGAGCAGCCTTCCTTGGGCACCACAGGCAACTTCTTCAAAAACATTCCCTGCAATGGAGGGTCTTTTTTTTTTTTCTTTTCAATCACCTCACTGGCACACACCGTTAGAAGATCTTTTATGTGCAAATATGGTCCATCTGGTTACTCTCCATATGCTTCATAATTTTACATCAGACTCTACAATTAAATGCCAATTTCTTCATTTTGTTATTTTACCCAATTTTATTAGCATCTTATCTCCTCAGCTGAGTTCACTGCTTTGCTGTGTGATTGGGTAACCCAGATTAAATATCTAAGTAATTTCTTAGGTTACCCCAGCTGATTCTTTTCTTGCCTAGTTAACCAGCCAGCATTTTAAACAAAAGGGGTTAAAGAACTACAAACACGAGTTGGAGTCCTACCAAATTTCCTTAGACAGTTTCTCCCAGAATCATCAGGAACATTGTTTATGCTTCCTTAAGCTTTCAGTATGCTTTCCAGCTGGATGTTTTGGGATCCCAGCTTTGTAAGCAAAATCATCCCACTGAAGTGAATGTGTGTCTGGACAGGTTCTTCATCGTACCCTCAAGCCACCTGAACTTACGGCAATTCCCAAGGATTCATACAGCAATGCCAGCAATAGTGCTCTTCTCTAGAAGAAACACAAGGTGTGTCTGCTTTTGTCTCACTATTTATATTAAAACTCAGGGAAATACCTGGCCTTCACTGTAGAATTTTAAGCTAGAAATACTTTATGATTACATCTACAATAGCATTATCAAATAGATCAATGCAAACCAACATTTCTTTTAGAAAAGGAATCAGAAAACTCTTTGGAAACCCATTAAAGTTCATGGCACCACAATTTAAACATGAAGAGATGTTTTCTAAAGGCCTGATCCTGACTTGTACAGGAGAAGCATCTGTTACCCTAATTACCTAAATTACCACAACTCTTACAGTGATGTTAGTGGGAGATGTTTCCAGAGCTGTGTGCCAAGGATGTGTGAAAGGACCATGGACAGAAAGTTCACTCCTGGTGGGGAGGGTTTCCTTGTTACCACAAAAATCTTCACGTAGTCCTTAAATCAATGCCATGATGCAGAGGGTGACAGTGGTTCTTAGGGAAAGCAAATACCACTGAGACAGAACATATTTTCTAATGTGTCAATATTTATTAAATCCATTGTATTCTGGTGAGAGAATTTTTGATAACTCCAACCACTGTTAGCTTTGATTGCTCTACAGCAGCTAGTTTAGCTGGGGAAAGAAAGCTTCCATTTTATTAAAGTCGTAGAAAATGCTCTCCCTACACTGCTAATAATCTAAGCAGAAACACAACAACCTACTTACATTAAAAAAAACAACACTATCCTGTTGACTTGTTTGCAGTTTTGTCACTTACCTCAACAGAGTAGGGAAGAGGTTATGACTGTATGAGTCCTTGTAATTATTTGTACAGAGTGAGCATGTTGCCAAGGCACACCTGTGTGCTTTGGCTTGAATTTGATCTGAAGGAGTGTTTTTGGAATACCAAGGGAACAAAAAACAAGAAAAAGAGCTTTAGACGTATCTGTCATCTCCCATCCAACGCATCAAAGCAAATCCTACAGCCACAGTGCAAGCTCATAATTCATTTTGAACACAGAAAAGATGGCATATGGTCGCACACACAAATGTACGCTGCTAAATTCTAAGAACAGTGCTTTAAGCCTGGGCCAGTTTGAATTCTCACAACAGTTACTGGGCAGAGTCTGGGAACTGGCACAGCTCAGAGAATGGCAGTTTGCAGGTGGTCACTGTTTTGAAAATAATGCATCCGGGTAGATGTGGGATGCTTCATGCCAGCCTCCTCGGTGCCAGACAGCATTCTCTGGTGCTTTTACATTTACTAGTATAACCATAAGCCATGTGTTCTCTCTTCATCAAGAGATTAGGATGCAGAAAGTTAAAAACAAAGTCAACTGTGCAAGCCAATGTATCAAATTATACTATTATACTGGATTTTAAGAGCCGGGGGGGGGAAAAAAGGGTAATCTTACAGATGCAGTTTAAAGGCTAAATCTATCCTTGATCTAAATTCACTGACCTTTATTTGTATGTCAGATCAATAATAATAAAATATTGGGAAGTAACATAAAATAAGTTTCTCACAACCTTTGAACAACACTTCGTCATGCAAAAAAAGTTAGGTTTAAGTTGAAGGTGTTTGAGAAGAGTCTTCTTAAGATTGATAGGTATGTCATGCTCTGCCTCCTACTGTGTAATATGTTGTTTACTTCTTTTATAAAAATGCTACCATAAACTTTCCCAGTTAAAATTAATCCTCAAGATGCTGAAAAAAATCAATTACCAAGCATAAGAGCTTACTTTCTAACGATGTTACATACTGAAAATTCAATCTGGACCGTGACATTATGTTGAGGGCTTTTCCTAGATTTATGTTTGTACCATTTCAAGATTCTGCAGGTGAAAATGTGCTCAGTACCATTGAAAACAGTGGTACAAAATAGAATCTGCCTCTGTAAGCACCACTTGGGTGTGAAAAAGAAAATGGAGCCTACTTCACTTTGCTATCATTACATTCATTCCTCCCTGCTACATCTATCACTCGTGTTAGCAGCAGTAACTTTGCAGAACAGTAAAAACCTCTCTGTTAAGAAGCCATTTATAAATCATCATTTTACAGACTTCAGCAACATTTTTCTCCAAAAGATTCTTATTCCAGCAATGAATTCCCAGATATCTGAAGATTGTTTTACACTCAACTAAAATGTCATGTGTTACTTAAAGCATTCATTAGATAGTCAAAAGACCAAAACTGACTAACAACACATCTACAGGCACAATATTTATCATGCAAAATTACACAGAGAAACCACAGAATAAAACATGTTATTGAAACCTCATTCTTTTGCAGTGTGACTTTTGCTTTTCAGAGTTGCACATAGAATGCAATTCTTCATACAAATTCCATCAGAGCATAAACTGAAAGCATTTCAAAGGTTATGTCAATCGCAACTCATTTTTACTTACAAGTCACTTTTGCTTATGCTATGAAGCACTGTTTCACTGAGATATCTCCGCTGGTAGGACTTTCCTAAACCACAGCACGCTGTCTTTTCTGCCAGAGAAACTAAACAGAGTACTCCCTGTTCCAATGTGAACATGACTCAAGCAGTTGTCTGGACTTAAGGGCACACTATCAATTCAACACAGCAGGAAAATGGGGAACATTATCAGAAATCACGGAAAACACCAGTATTTGTGAAACAATACATTCTTCTTGGACAATATTTATAAACAATACACTGTTGACCTCAGCACTTCAGCAGTGATGTAATATTTACAGAACAGAGATATAAATTCTAACTCATCTCTATGCCAAGAAGCATATATTTTACCTATTGACCTTACTTAGATGAACCCCTTGGCTAAACTCCACTCTCAAAAGACTACAGATCTAGAAGGATATAGGATAATAATAATGAGTGATTAAACTCAGACCTAAAAGCTGGACATTCTGGGCAAACAATTCAGGACTTCTGTAACTTATTAAAAAAAAATAAAAAGATTGGTTAAACTAAAAACAAAATCAATGTCTGAAACCCAGACAGTGTTTGTACTTGGAAATACAAAGTAGTCATACTATGTCACTGTACTTCCAAACTGTAATAGAGAGAAAGTTCTACTAAAGCAGAAAAAAGTCAACTTAAATCCACTATAGAGGAGTCTTAGTCAAGACTAAGAGGAGGAATGATGTACCACCATTATATTATCAAATTCTATTAGAATAGTTAATTGCTAATTTACAGTGATTTCATAATCTCCCACTATGGCAGCTGCAGGGAAGAGAGAGAGCAAAGCGACACAAGTTCTTGGCAATGAAATCACAGAATCTATGTTAAAGGCTTATTAAGACTATTCAAACCCTCTCCCTGCTGATTCTGCATTGTCCCCCATTGTACACTTCCTAGTGTTTTGTGTAACCTAGTTTTGAATATCCCAAGTGAGGGGACTGTCTTCAGCTCCCTTAGGTGATTACTTCAAGGCTAATGCCAGAGACAATTTTTTGATATTATACCTACATTTGCCCTTCCTTTATTCCTTTTGATTAAGAAAGTTTATTGTAGTTTCTCACCTTATCTCCTATTTTTTTTCCCCGGTATGAAAGATATGAGATACACTATGAACATTAGAAATTCCACCCCCTGCCCCACTGTTACATCATTCTAGGCAGTTTTCAAGTGTGGATCTAGAGGATTTCCATCCAGGTAAAGCCAGTTGCAAGGCTCCAGGAGTATCAGCCATGAATATAGTTGTATTTCCTTCTCTGGCTGCTGTTGTGCCACCAGAAGTTGTTTCCATATTCATTCGTCAGCCAGCTACTTGTCACCACTCTCTTTCTAGAGGTTATGCACACCCTCCCACTCTTGATTTTCTGGCTGAACTATTGCTAGGCTTGCTGCTTAAGGTGAGCCAGTTTCACTACAGCCTGTTTTAACTGTGAGTTATTGCTTTTACCCGTGTCTTTCTGGCTCACATGGGCTCGACAGCTCTCCCAGGCACATCTCATTGAGAACACGGGGGAGAGCATATCCTTCAGCAAGTCAACAATAACATCATAGCCTGTCTTTGCTGCAGAAGAAGAGGTATGGTGAATGCAAATATTCACATTTGCCATCTTGGTGCTTATGTGCCATGGAAGCTGGAAATGACTGGTAATGCAAGAAACCTGGGGACTGCAAGGAGACAGGCCAAATTTTTTCAGACTGAAGGTGCCTGACTAAATCAGGCCTACTTTAACTCTGCACAAATGTCACCATGGTTGTATTTCAAGAAATATTTATTTTGACAAAACTACCTAGATCAAAAACACTTTCTTTCGAAAAAAAATAAATAAATCCAATTTTTGATTCACTGCAGCCACTTGCTAGCCATAACTCCAGAAAGGAGGACTCATACACAGGTTGTGTAGTACCAGGAATCATGGTTCTTCCACAGTACTTCTGTCTGAGAATGGGAAAACCAGACTCTGTAGAGCAGTTAAACCATGCTTGGTTATTTAAGGCTTTAAAAAATACTATAGATGTTTCAGTACAATCAGGAAACGGACTGGGCACCTCAGCAATAAAAACAGCTAAGAGGAAGCAGTACATTTTGAACAACACGATACGCTATCCATCTTACTCTCAAGTATAACCCTCATCAGAGTGTTAAGGATTTAGGACTCTTTAATGCTTTACAATGGGAAAGGATGAGGTGATAAATGCATTTTTTCTAAGCATACTAATCAACATCTCATATTTGAGTAATACATCTCATGAAAGACTGCTGCATCCATTGACATCCTCAGACTGCGTGCCTGCTGCTATAACAGAATGGCTACCTTGATGCCTGTCTTGAAACAAGAAACCATGTGCTACTCAAATGTGTATTCTTGGAAACCAGACAGCTAAATTATGACCTTTCTAGATTTGTTGGCACCTTTGCTGCAGTCGTATAATTTTGTTTTCTTGTTTCCCTGTTTGGCATCTACTTGACTCAAGACCTTTATTTTGGAAGTATAGCTCATCTAATCTCTTCCGACTTTGTCAAAGATATTTTGGGATTTCTTTTGATCTAAGTTTAGCTGACATCCTTTCATAAAAAAAAAAAAAATCTTAAAAGTCTTTTTTCAGTAATTGCTCTGTCCTTAATTTGTCCTTCATGCCCTTTTCTCCAAAATATCACATCATCAACTGCTTTCACATGACTGCGAATTCTCCTCATGCCTGAAATGTATATAGATTCTGACTTCAGCAGTTGCTTCCAGTATCAGCTGGTTCCTTCCTCTGCTGAGAGCCATGTCTGGCAGTTCTTTCCGGTGTTGTGTGACTTCTGTGTTTGTGTCTAATATCTATTTACCACAGAGTCATATACATATGCTAACATTTATGAAATATACATTATCTACAGTAAGAAAATTTAAAAAAAATAATCTTGGATTTTTCTTTTTGTAACAAGTGGATACAAATTGTATTTGAATTGTTCAGAAAAGTGCAAACTAAAATTCAGTAAAGTTAGTGAGATACTTCCCATGCAATGCAAACAGTAGAAATTGCTTGAGGAAGCAACAAAAAGGAAAGCCTCCCAAGTACTGCCATAGGAGTGATATGCTCACTCTGAGCTTGTTTGTATTAGCCCTGCCTTCCACAACTGTGATAGAATGAGCAGCAATAATTCAACCTGAAGTGAAGTACATCTCCATCAAGAAAATGGCATTAGTTCCTGGCCTTTAGGATAGCTGGAGAAACATTTATCATTGTTAGTAGTATTTCTGAACCTGAAAGTCCAACACAAATCTGGAAACCACCTTGACAGTAGGAAAACCAGTGCCTACAGTGGGAGGCAGAACCAGCACCTGGCAAATTCCTGGCAGTTGATTCCTCTCTGGGGAATACACCAGTGGTTTTGGGCCAGCATCTTTTCTAGTCCCCATGCCTAACTCTTTCCATCTGCAGTGTCATGTGTGACACCACTGACTGCTGAAAAAAAAATTGTAAAGGAGGATATCAGCAGCCCACAAGCATCACTGAATCCCACATGTCTCAGCAGCATGTATAGCAACAGAAGTAGATGTAGAACAAATGGAGCAGAATTTAGCTGGAGAAAGGAAAACATGAAGGTGAATGGCTTTCACTGTTCTGACACGTCTGTATCTGGCATGCAAGGAAGAAAAGCAACACTACATCAGATACATGTGGCACTAGCACTAGCTTTTAGCCCATATAAAGATGTCCCACTAGCAGAAGATGCACTCAGAATGAGCAGAAAATACTTCTGTATTTGCAGTCAGCTATCCAGAAAAGTCAGGTAAGATTTCTTCCGTTCTGTCAATCGCTCAAGGATCTACTGAATAGCACCATTAAACCTGTATGTTTATGTGCATTTAAACAGCACCCAAATTCAAAACAAACTGTATAAATGTTATGCTCAAAGTAATGAAAACAGCAGTTCTAGGTTAGAAATAATGCAGAAAAAAGTTCCCTAAGATCACGCTGGGATAAAACTTCCCATTTTCGTGTGGGTGAATATCACTGAAAGAGGACTCATTTCTTAGGGTTGTGGAAAGTAAGATTACTCTTCTACTCTTTCATAGTAATTTCATTTCCTGAGCGTATAGCTTTCTGATAACATTTGCTAATAGCTTACTTCATTAACAAGCTCAGACTGAGGTTCTTACTCATGCCAGTCTCTGCCTCACTCAGATTTGGCTCTGTTGAATTGCCTTTATCACAGCACTATTCCCACCTTTCCCTGTCTCCTTAGTTTATTGGCAAACTCAGAAAGGCCATTTTAAAATTAGAGATGAGATGCCTTTCTGTAAGCACATATTAATTATTATAAGCTACAATGCAGAAAGATATTATAGGAGTTAAGAAAAAAAAGTCTTTTGGCCTACATAAGAGTTTCTAACAGAGAAAATTTAGGAAATACTACAATAATTTTACATGCAGAAGAAATGGCTGTGCAGGCTGCCCGCCATCTTACTGAGCTGCTCTCACTAAGAAGAACTTTTACACTGCAGGGGAAAAAGATATTTGGAAAGAATAGCTGGGCTCAATCAATTTGTTAACCTCTCTGCTATTGCTGCCAATTGTGGTGGTGCTTGTAATGTGGGCACCTGTTCAAAAAAGCAGAACAGAGACAACTCCCTTTACACAAACTTTTCCATTTTGCGAACCACATCTTAAAGGAGACCACATCCCTCCCATACAGACTGTGAGCCACTTCCCATCCCACCAGCAGCCATCTAATGTTGCTGTAATAGCTACAACAATGAGGTTTATGAACTCAGTAAAGAGGGAGAAACAGTAACATAGACTGACAGGAATTGGATTTTTTTTCCAACTTCTTTTAGTTCTGTTTACCATGTAGAAATGAGGCAGCCCCAGGTCCCTCAGGTGATTGGTATCCTCTGGGCTGACTGCAGTCAGATGGGAGATCCATGGTGCATCAGCTGTGACTGCTGCCCACAGAAGGACAGGAGGCTGAATCACAACATCTGGGATAGACCACAACTGAGCAAGGATACCAAACTGCTTCTGCCATAGGGCACAGGTTCTCTGTATAACCAACAACATCCAGAACCAGAGCTGGAGGGAAGGAGCCATATGTCTGTTGCTTTCCATTAACCACTGAGGAACCCAGGCAACTTCCTTTTACTCATCTGTGTTTGGTACAGGCCAGGTGTCTAAGATCTAGCCAGGTTTCTATCAGCCAGCATGCAACTTGTGTGAGATGAAAGCCACAGAGAACCACAGGAGGCACCTTACAAAGCTGGATATGCTCTGGGGAACCGTCCCAAGGTGAACTCAGTGTTGGGAGTGCAGCTCAGGGGATTCCTGCTCAGACACGCACACACCATGTGATTTACTGTATCTGTTGCCTTTCTAAACTTAAAATGTTTACCACACTCCCAGTGTTTTATCCGCCCTAAAACAAAAATATTTTCCAGCAGACGGTGTTGAGATGTGGCTAACTTCATAAAATATCTGCTGGTGACTTGCTGGGAAATGAACAAATAAACAACTGAAAAAAAAATTAATAGGCAGAAACATTTAATTTCCTCAACAATGAAAAGGAATTCCTCCAATTCCTCACAGCTCTGTCAGTGCTCCCGCTCTCTTCCCAGCCCCTCGCTTGTCCCTATGCTGTTATTTTAAGCGCCTTTTCGTTTGGGCCATTAATAGCTACAAGCCGACATCCCTGCTTTTTTCGGTGTTTTGTTTGCTGGTGTGTTTTGCGTGGGAATTTCCTTAAGAAACACAAAAAGCTGTACGAGGCCCAGCGCAGCCTCCACGGCGCGGGGTGTCCCCGGGAGGACCGCTCCTCAGGCTCACGGCACGCGGGGCTCCCGCCGTCCGCAAGGCCGAGCGGGGCTGGGTGCGGCGCGGGCACTCACCTGAGGCGGGGCCCGGCCGGGCCGGGCGCGGGGCGGCTGCGATCGGGGCCGGGCGCTGCGGGGCCGCGGCACGTGTGGGCGGAGGTTCTGGCCTGACAAAGTTTTGCTCCCTCCGCGGGCCGCCCTCGCCGCGGTGCCCGGAGGGAAGGGCGGAGGAGGGGCACCCCCTCAGCGCCCCGCAGCATCTCCCGGGGCGGCAGGTGGAGAGGTTCTGCCTCCCGGAGCAGTGCTCTACCCCGGCTCCCATCCGCCGGTAGAGCCGCGTCCCATCGGTCTGACCCCGTGCTGCGGCAGTTCGCTCTTTTATTTCTGAGCCACCGTGGTGGAGCTGACAGTTTTTTGAGGAGTAGGATAGCTTTCGTCAAATTGGGTAACTTCAGATGAGTTTGCTTAGTCCAAGTGAGATTTAGAATAGAATCACAGAATCACAGAATATCCCCAGTTGGAAGGGGCCCATAAGAATCATTGAGTTCAGCTCCTGGCTCCACACAGCACCACCCAAAAATCAAACCCTCTATCTGAGAGCATTGTCCAAATGCTCCTTGAACTCCGGCAGCTCAGGGCTGTGACCCAACAGACTCATGCGGAGCCTGTTCCATGCCCACTCGCCTCTGGTGCAGAAACTGTCCCTAACCCCCCCCTGACCGTCCCCTGACACAGCTCCATCCTTTGGTTAAGAACAAGGCCTACCACTCCTGAGTACATCTCTTCAAAAACCTCACTATGATTGGTATTATTGGGTTTATCTTTATGGGAAATACAAGGACGTTCTCCAGTGTAAGAAGAGGGAAATCCAATCTTCACCAACTAAACCGCACATACATGACTTCTGGGAGGTTTTACCACGATGAGGATAGATGTTTTACTAAGAAATTCAGCTGCACTGTAGAAGCCAGAAATATTTAGCAAATATGTTTTTACAGTTGATTTGCTTTTATAAATAGCTTATATAGCTTTTCCAATTGCAAATCTCCACCGCTCTTGACATTTTGTTTCAGCCGTTGGAAGACAATATTCATTAGAAGAACCACAGCTGCACTGCAGGCAGACTCAACTCATTATTTATAATTAATATCCTTCTATATGCAGACATATATAAAAAAAACCTTTTTCTTTGTCCTAGTGTTTATGGCAGTGATGTGCTAGACTGCCAGTAAAATTGAAACCTGAGGAGATTGTTTTTAGAGTCTCCAGTGGAGATCAAAGTTACAATAGTCACTCTCTCACTGAAAACATTTGCTTGTATCAGACTTACTGGTAGGGTTGTTACTGTCTGTACTAAGCAGTATTTTTTTCATGAAGACTGGACTTCTATAATGGAAAAATAAATTAATGCTGTCCAAAAATAAGACATAAAGTGTTCCCCATACTGGGGACTGATACACTTCGGCAAACACTGGCTGTAAAACAAAGAAATATTCTCTTTTCCCAGCTCTCACAGGCACAGCTTTCCTCTGATACCTTGGGAGGGAAGCTGAGCTACAGCTGTTTCCAGATTTATCAGTCTTCGGAGGAATCGTTGTCCTTCAGTAAGCTAAACCTTTCTGAAAAACACTTACTCATATATTCAATTCACACATAATCATTAGCACAATATTTATGCATTATATTGCCTTGGCTTTCAGTGTTGACCTTACAAAATGAGAAGTTTGATTTTCCACCTGCATCAACATAATGCTACCATACTTCAACGGACCTCTTAATTTTGGGGAGAACATACACAGAAAATTTAGAGATGTTCTGAATATGCCCAACATCTACCATCATCCTCATTGTGGGAATTCCTCATAAGAGTTTAGGATGCACAGAGGCATCCATTTAAAAAGATCCAACCACGTTCCTGCTTTATCCAAGATCCTGCTTTATCCAAGATCCTGCTTTATCAAATCATTCCGAACCCTGCTCACTTCCTGAAGTTATAGAACAAACATCTTCTGAAAGTTTTCAGATATATTTATGCAACTTTTTCCAATAAACATAAACATACTAACTACAGCATAGGAAAGGTTCAGCCACGTGCGCAAAGCGAGGATCTGCCCTGGGTCTGTGTTACTATGCCCTTCTAAAGATGTGCATGTTTTTTATGTGGAACATTTTTCTAGAAGTTAATCAGACAATTGCTGTAGTTTCACATGAATTCTAACCCATTCCAAAAAGACTCCAGAGGACATCTCATGCTATTTGGGTCAAAATAGCTCCTCTGACTCTTTTTTTCCCACACTGGCATCCACAGGCTGCTCAGTGAGTAACTCTAAGTCTCCAGTTCCCATTTGGCTCAGATATGCAGAGTCTTCCCTCTGTCCCACCACTTCCCCGCTTGCACCTGCTGCACTGCGGTCCTGAGAGCTTCACCGAATACTTCCCTGTATCATACCAGGTCGACCCATAACTCTGAAACATGTCTCTGGTGTTGGCAGAAGGCCACACTGCTTTTAAGACCCTCTCGCCTGTCCCAGGAGGCCAACTCTGGAAAAAAAATATGCCTGAAAAAAAATGTTAAGAGCTGCAGAGTTTTCCATTTTCATTTCAATCACCTCCAAGTCCCTGTGCTCAGTCTCTATTTAAGGCAGTGTAAAACACCCCTAAGATGGTGTTGCTGGCAGTTGACTCTTCTAGGATTTCAATTAAGCCATCAGAGACTGTAGAGCTGTGAACAAGAAAGACTAAGGAATGACTGAATGAAATCGACTCGCCAGTGGGAAAGGTGCTAAACATCCTGACACAGTTTGTCCTCTCCCGCCACTGAAGGACACGCAGCCTTTCCTACCATAAATCTTCCAAAGACTCTCTTAATGCTTTATTTTTCAGTACCAGCCTGGCCATCTTCTCACACTCATGCTGCCAAATAATCCTATACAACTGCAGGATTTATGTGGTGCTAAAAGAGTCTATAAGCAAGGTTATCAAACAAAAAGCTCTGCTCAGTTATTTTTCAGCATGCCATTTCTTCGTTTTTTTTTTTTTAAAGGAACTAGTCAAAAATGTTACTGTATGTTACTAAATCTGAAGAATTTACTTATAGGCTGTGGGCAGCCTGCTGAATATGACAAAACATGTGTTTTGGGAACAAGTTTGAGACAGAATGTTATGATCTGTGGCTCACTCATTCCATTCCTAAGAGACATGGGCAAGCTGTGAAAGCTTTCCCACTCCACTGGTTGAGAGGTAGCTTTAGTTATTTCTAACTTTTTAGCAATAGTTTTAGAGTATTTGACTGGAAAAAAGGCTGTTGGGAATGCTGTGTTTTTTTACAAGTGGGTTTGCTGTAGGTAACTATGACATAATGAAAGACAAAACCCTTTATTAGAAAGAAAATGAGTTTGAAATAAGCTTGGTGCTGGGTGAATTAGCACTGATTTATGATAGGAAAATGATCTGTTACTTCATTGTAATGTTTTTCTGGGTCAATTTTGCAGATTACCAATATGACACAACAGAATTTATAAATAACATTAACTGATTTTATAGCTTCACCTTGTCATTCTTCTACAGAAACATCATCTAGTAGTAGTCAACTACAGATGGCCTAAATTCCAGAGTGTGTAACAAAAAAGTTTTCATTATTTGGCCTACAGCATTGTTGTTGAAATGACAGTGCATGTGTGTGTATTTACTTGCATTATGCATGCATGGCTGTATAGACACGTGCATGTGTGCAGAAAGCAACAGCAACTATCACTTTATCTATTGCTTGTTGGTCGAATACATTTTCATTTGATTTCTTCTATATGTTTGGTTTCTTCTATTCATTTTCTCAATCAAACATAGGTTTCTCCTTTAGGATTTTACCAGTCTCCTTGATGTAACCCATATTAGGGTCAGAGAATATTTATGCTCTGGGATATGAACCAGTCCCATCAGTCAGTAACTGTCCTATGCCTTGTCCTATGCCATCACTGAAGCTGCAGCCCTTCATGCTTCTTCCTTTAAGTCCTTGCTTGTCCTGAGTCACTGCAGCAAACAATAGGCCATGTTGCCAAATTTACATAAGCATTTTGAGTTCACCATTTTTTAAAAAGTCTTAATGAATTTTCTCCTCTTTGTTGGCTATAGATTCTGACTAAACACTACCAGAACCATCGGTATTTTCACCATCACAGTTCACTGGGAGCATATTTAGTCTGTTAGTGACTATCCAACTTTTGTCTCAAAAAATTCCAGGATATCTTTTTTGACCAATGCAGAATTAAATCAAATTTCAAAATTTTGCATTGAAAAGAAGAACCTGGCCTGTTCTGCTCTTAATTACGTAGATAGTTGTATTTTTTAAGCTAGAAGTTTCAAACCTTAGGAATAACTGCAGGCTGAATAAACATAAAAGAGACTGATAACCAGATATTATAACAAGCGAAAATCCATAAACAGTATGTGTCCTTTTGCTTTGTCTGAAGACATTCCTTCTCAGACCTAAAGCACACTTTTATTTATCTCTCAGAGAAAAGTGCATTCAAAATTAAAGAACAATATACTTTCTACTTCATCGTCTTTGAATACCTTGTTACATTGCAGTGAGCAGGCTATTTTCCATCTGTAGTTTTGCAAAGAGGTTCCTGGCTGACCCAGAAGCTGCATGTTTCATCTTCGTTGGTCTCCAAGAGCTTAGCCAGGTAAAGCAGTGCAGCTTGAGTTACTTCATCCACGAAACTCCTTTTGAAGTCCTGCCAGCTGCCTCCTTTTATTTTGAATGATTTGGCAGACATTAGGGAATAAATAAAATTTTGCCTGAGCAGTGAAACATGTCCACTACTTCTGTGCTGCAAGAACATTGTTCCTGTCACTCATGTTGAAGAGAATTTCTGGCATTGTCATTCTTATAAACTTACTGTGCTGAGATTAGTTAGGTGGCATTCAGTTAACATTGCTGACTGGATCCATCAGGCACGAGGTCGAATGAAAATCTGTTTAGTGTTTTAGAAAAACCTTGGACTTGGTCCTTAAGGAACTAAGTAAGAACATTGCTAGTTGCAGCAGTGTGGGCCATATATGTATTAAATTGTAACCTCTAAATTGTAACATCCTGTAAACTTCACTGTGGTTTAGGACTTCCATTTTGGATCTTGTACTGAGAGGAGCCAGGAGTTGGACTCGATAATCCTTGTGGTTCTCTTCCAGCTGGGGATATTCTATGATTCTATGATTCTGTGTCTGACTTCTGTGACTCAATTTCTTCTGCGTTCCAGCCAGCTACCATCTCCAGGATATTTGACAGTGGCCTTTAATCATTTTTCTATTATTAACCTATTCAGTTGGCAAATGGAATAGTGACAAAGCACTTCAAACCGACAGCATGATAAAAAAAGTCATGAAGGGGTTTGCAAAAGCGGAGCACTAGAGACCCTTTACATTTCCATATGCAAGAAGTGTGGGAAAAAAATCCCATACTATGTGTTGGTGTGCTGGGGAGATTCACACAGGAGTGAAGTCAGACTTGGGCATCTTACTCCTTTGCAAAGATTTGCAACAGCCTGTTATTTTTTGTCAGAGTATATGTGTGGTCAAGAAATTCCTCAGATACCTCCAAAGGCAGTAACTAAAAATCAGTTTTCCAGTGGCTGGATGAAGCTGTGAGGAAGCATATCTGAGCCCAAACTGGCTGTGGGAGATCTGGGCCATGGCCCTGTGCACGTGCTGGAGGCCTATGCTCTGAACAAACTGAGTTCCCAATCAGCTGAGGGAGGCCGGTACTCCTCCCAGAGGTGTTCTTTGCTAGAACGTGGAGTTCAGGGTGCTGGAATTTCCCACTCTTCAGATTACACACACACAGCTATCCCGCTTGCCCATCCAGTCCATATAAGGTTTTTTTTTTTTTTTTTACTATTTTCCCCTAAACTTAATATTAACTGATTTACTGTAAAATGTAGGAAAATATGATTCAACAATAAGAATAGCAATTTTCAAACTATCTAGTTTAGACTACGGCTAGATCCAGATAAATCTATTGAGAACCAACACTGTCCTTTCTCCAGATATGGTCTTAAATGCATAGTCATAAATCTTGTATACTTCTAGCTCCCAGTCAGTTGTAGTTCAGGGAATTCCCAGTAAAGTGTAGTTTCTTTGTACTCAGTAATTCTCAAGATACCTGTGAAAAGAAAATGTGATGTCTTAGTGAAATCAGCAAAAAGAAATGATAATGAATCAGAGCTTAAAGAATTGGCGTGGAAATCAGTGAGTAAAATACAAAGTTTATGGCAGCATGGAAAGAAGGAGGAAATACCAATAAATCTTTCTTTTGATTGCCAAAGGACAACCTCCTCATTCCCTTCAAGAAAACAAACTCACAGAAGAAAAACAAAACCCAGAACACTGTAATTTCAGTCTTGATAAAAGATTATTTTGATCTGTGTAATCTCAATAAAAATATTGTAATGTGTTCATGAGCAATGCTAAAACCAACAACAAAGGGAAACAGAAATGTAGTTAGGATATGAAAACCCCGCAGGGACTGCAGACCATATACCTCCTATGTGGAAATGCCCACGCTCAGCACTTATTTACTGACAACTTCCCCTGCTGAGCATTGTGCTTGTAGAGGTAGGAGAGAAAAAACAATCACTGTATGGACCAGACCTTGGATGTAATCTTCAGTGTGGAGAGCAACAAAACACCGATGTCCCTATCATACACTGATGGTTAAGGAATAGCAAATGAAAGTGAACATTCATTCCCCAACATCAGGTTTATCCTGATAACATCTGCTCAAGGATGGACTGTGCATGGGAATGGAGATTTGATCCCAGGGCAGGATCTGTCAGATACAAAAAAGAAAAGGCAATGTAGGAAATAAATGTGTGAACAATCAACAGAATCAGATCTCAGATTTGTGAGTAAATATCAGAGCAAGTGGGAGCTTTTATGCTTGATTTTACAAACGAGAAACCAGGCACAACATTTTTTATATGGTTTTATTTTGGTTCCTTAATTCCATATTAATAGAAATGCCTCATAAGAGTTGTCAGAGGTACAGAAAAAATCCCATATGAAGACTGAAAAAGCCTGGGACATCTTTATTTAGCAAGGAGAGAAATAGAAGAGATTCAGTTAGAGATTTAAAATAATGAGCTAATTGGAGGCAGATAGATCCAAAAGAGTTCCCACTCCCACTGAAGAAGAGGTCATCCTTTGAAAGCAAATTAAACTCCAAGCCAATAAAGTAATTGCATCTCTACAAATCAAGTTGTCAGACACTGGAACTTTTCACTGCAAGGTACCAGTGCAATCAAAAGCTTGGGAAAATTCAAAAGAGAAGTATGGATGAAAGACTTCCTGATTTAAATACAAAAGAACAGGAAAACAAACAAATGTAAACAACCCCCCCCCCCCAAAAAAAAAAAAAACCAAAAAAAAAAAAAAAAAATCCAAGCCAAGCCTATCCATTAGAAATAAAACTTCTGCTTGAAAACAGATGCTAAATTGTAGCCTTACGTCTACTGGAAAAAAAGTAAATTCTTAAAGCTATGTTACTTGGCAGCTGTGTATTTGCCACATTTGATACCAGCTGCTGTCAGAAACAAGGGTCTTGCACAGTGGACCACTATATAACCTCCATCCAAGGAAACTGGATTAAGTTTTGCAATTTGGAGAAGAATTCTACTTTTCTACTTTTTTTTTCTTTCCTGGAAACTAGTCATTCCAAAGATGCTTCAGGATTCCTTGTCGTCTCAAAAGCTTGGGAGAAGAAATGTACCACAGCTCCCAGAAAACTTTGCTGTTCCATGTCCATTTTCCAGTCAGTTGGAAAGACAGAATTGTCTGGAAATCACGAGACTGCCTCTCTTTGCTCCCTGGCGGATCAGAGTAAGAACCTTGGTTTTCCGAATCTCTCATTTATTTGATTTATTAGCTTCAATCCCAATTAATTTTTATTTCTGCCATTATAATTAGTAAATTAATTTTCCTCCTCAGATCATTGCTGCTGTTTTGTTTTTTATTTTTTCCCTTTTTATTCCCTTTCCCCTTCCCCTCATACCCCCTCTCCTTTCTGGGCTGGTGGGCCTCTGGGCCTGCTGTCCCCATGTCACAGACACATATAGATCTAGAGATAACTGTGACAAATATAAAATACCAAGCATATTTATTTCTTTAGGAACTACAGCTATTATCTCAAAGTTTCCTGGAAAATGTGAATGTTGAAGAAAAACCAGTTATGATTAGCTAACCAAAAGGCAGTTGAATAAATAAATGTATATAGAACTGTGAAGGCCCCTGCTTTAGGCTACAGATGAATGCTTCCTTGGCAGATTGAAGGCAGTTACTCAACACTACAGGGATTCAAGTACAAATGAGTTTTATGCATTCCTTAGTGTATCTACAGAACCTCAAGATGTTAAATATGACGAGCAGATTACAATGTGCTGGTGTGCTATCAGTCATACTTAAGTTGGATTGTGAAAGCAATACAAGGAATTTAAATATTTTTAACTGCTGCTTTGTAGAGGCATAAAAAGTACCAGTTCTCATAGAACTTAATTTGGATGACAAATATCGAGCACTACTAAGAAAGGAAATACTGGGAGGATGGAAAGTAATGGATTGAGACAAAGAAGGTACAGTTAAGGACAACAACCTGCGGTTTTTACCAAGCTGTAGCCCAGTAGCATCTGGAAACCTCAGGTGGATTCACCACATTACTGATATTTCTGTTATGCTTATCACATTTTAAATGTTCATGCCTTATTAAGCAGGGCATTAGTCTTGATACAATGCTAAGCTCTCTAGGAAATGTGTAAGTGTTCAAGGTTAGTGATGGATGACTTTGAAGAAGACACAAAGATCTCATTTCTCCAGAGTAACTGAGAAGCACAATAATTTAATCTGCAATGAATGTCTGAAACATCACTATTATAGATAGCTCTACTGGAAAGTATAACAGAAAATGACTGTAGCTGCAGTGTAAGCCTTTTATTTCTTATATAAGAAATTTTTCATTAATACAAATAGCTACTCACAGATTTTTTCTGTAAGTGTCAATATATTTTATTTTTGTGCCAAGACATTTTACTGTAGTTTTAGCAGAGGAAATAGGTTCATTTGAAATTACCGTGGTGAATAAAAAGTAACAATTTACAAAGTACCTAAATGGTTTAAAGCCAAAAACTAAATGGTCAGAGACACATTTCCCAAGGAATAACTGACTCTAAAATTCTTGCTTCAACTGTAATTATTTTTATTGCCTAAAAGTTTTTATTACTGTTACTTTTTCTTTTAAAAGCCAATATGAATCACAAAATAAGTGCCTTAGAGACTGAACTTTTTCCTTATCCAAGGATGGGAACAATGCTTGCGAGCATGCCTAATTCCTAGCAGACGTGATGGTGGTGCCAACTTACACCCATTTGTGATCCCACACATAAAATTGTGAAGAACATGACTTCTGAACTGTCATTATAAAACATAAATGAGAGAAACAAAAGTGACTCATTAGTGGGTCTTAGAGGATTTTTTTTAAAAAAAGGCAAACAACACCTTTGTTGTGTCTAGATCAAGTGATCCCTAAATAAAGATTGCTGCAACTGGACATATTCTCCTTGGAACATCAGACACATATCACATATCTTCAATTTTTCTGCCTTCAAAGCGATGTTTTTTTAAGAGAGTAAACAAATCGTCTTGCATACACTAAATTCTCAAGTAAAGATAATTTAAGAAAATACAGTATTTGTTTATTTTCCTTGCTAGATTTTTCTTTTCTGCTTATATAATGAAAACAGTTCCAATAAAATGTCGTCTTTCCATACTTGAAAACTAGCCAGTGTGAAAGACAGCATACGTAATCTAGCAGGAATGAAAGAAGACAAAGACACTCGTAATCCCCCAAAGTCTATTTTATATCTATTCTTCATGGTAAGGATTGATCAGATGTAGCTGGAATAGCCCCTTGAATTTTGTGCCAAGTTGTTGCTGGTAGGTTTGTTGGCTAGAAATCTCCACTCTGGAAATAAAAAACAAATATATGGATAAAACCATTTTACTTCCTCTCATCCTCTGAAGTAGGGTCCATTATAAGCAACAATAATTAGCCAATTTTTTAGCAGTTGGCCATACACACATTGGTGTCATCTCATACAAACATTTTCACATTATGTTTAGATTCAACTCTTTCATTTAAGACTTTCTGATAGAATAGGACCATGTGCAAGTACTAAAATTAAGGTAAATATAAACAAATCTAAGAAAAACAGTGATGCTGAACTATATATCATTCAGACATGAGGTCTCTTTGAAAGAAACAACAGGTACGATACAAAAAAAGAACAGTGTACTATGTTTTCTTAGTACAAATTAATGTTTTTTATTATAACTCTCCCATGCCTGCATGAAATTTGGTCAGACATAGTGCCTTCACAGCTAAACCAGCACAAAATGCATTACAAAAAGGACAGAATGAACTGTGGTTCCTGTAATGTCTGAAAATGACAGAGCAACTATGGTATGACCTCATTAGCAGCTTATGCAATGATACTTGTTTTAGTAAAAAAGGGAATGTTGGAAGAGTCACTGGATTTCACCCATAATCTTTCAGCAAATGTGCAGAACAAATTCCCAACTTATTTTCTCTCTGCTTGACAACTATTATGGATAAGCAGAAGAGACCATAACTAAAAGCCTTATGCCAAAGACAGACCGTCCAATACAGAGCATTACTCTGTGTAGGTAGTCGCAGAAAAATACGCCACTTCCAAAAGCTACAGGAAGTCTCTGTCATTGTTTTTCCTTACTCGGTTTAAACTATCAATGACAAGCAGATGTTTTGGATTCGTTTATTTGCAACAGATTATGTGACAAAATTGTTGATGAGGTCAAATTACGGGACTCCACTGTGAGCTATTCTTAGTGTGGATTTAAGGACGATATATATTTGTATCCCCTTTCAGATGCACCAGTGAGTAATACTTCAGGATTCTCTGATGAGTTATCTCAGTCTTGAATGTGTTTGTTAATACATTATCACATTATCTACATATATTTTTTTAAAGGGATACACATTTTCTTGGGTTTGCCCTGCTGAAAGCAAGAGTGGTCCTAATCCTGATGGAGTAAGACTAATAGAATGGTAGATCAGGCAGCTTGCTACTACATTCCAGCACATTCTATGAAACTGATGAAAATGTTAGTAAAGTTCTAGCTCCAGGTCTTACTGACATATTGTGCCCAGTTTCTCCAGATATTCAGCAGTTCCCCACTTCAATTATGGCAACTGTCCCACTAAGACCAGCTGCTTTAAAGTTTAGTAAAGAAAAAATAAATGCAACACAGTGTCCAAATAAGAGGAAAATGGCAGTGACTGAGGAGAAGCAACTTTGGGGATAAAATTTTTGTTCTTATCATTGCTCTTATCTAAAATAGTAGCTGGTTTTTTTTCATAAACTAGAGAAGGATCCGTGTATGTTCATTAACTAAGAATTATGAGCCATTTGTTGTAGCAACAAAAACCAAATGCAGTCAAGGATGTATTAGAAGAGAAGAGATAATGGCAGCGTGAGGGATTTAACAAACTTCCCATTAGAAGATTTTGAGTCCTTTCTTCCAGATGTAGACATTGCAATAACAGCCTATTGCAGGACAGAGGCAGTGAGCAAAACAAGGACAAGTTTTATGCCTTAAAACACTAGCTTCATTCTTTATACCTGCACAGGCCAAAGAGTATTTGAAGGAAGACTGATGCAGTTCTGTGGTGTTTATTCTGATAGTGTGAAGTATTAATCTCTCTGTGATCACATTTCTGCTAGGACAGTGTTATCAATGGATAATCACTGAGGATTGCTTACCTTCTGATTAGCACTATTTAAAAATAATGTCAGGGATAACCAAACCTTATAAATAAAGTTATTTTACTTAACGTAGTATGATAGTAATTATATAATTTTTTTTCCAAACAATGTATCTTTTTTTTCTCCAATGAGCATTCTGAGTCTCTTTTTGAATATTACTGGCCGTATGTTTGTGTTGGCTCAGTGAATTCCCAGTACACCGTAGTGAGCTGAAATTAGACAAGTTGTTGAATTAATACCTACTTTTTTCTTTGGAATTTTGCTTACAGTCTAAACCCTTAAACCCAGAATAAAAATAGGCATATCTTAAACAAAAAATTATTTGATTAGTGAGTTGGAGTTCATCTTAAAAGATATTATTTTTATAAGTAAACTAAGAAAATAAAAGCTATGGAGTAATAAATGCAATCAAAGTAACCAGAATGTCATAAACCTTCCTCCATTATCAGAGGATATAAGTCTGCTCATTCAGCTCTTCTCTGAGGAGAAATCTGAGTAAATAAATGGCCTTTGTAACATAATCAAAAGTCAACAACACTGAAGCTGGCTCTCAAATCCACCAATGTTTGTGCCTGAGAGGGCATCGTTAGGGCAATAACTTGATTAAACAGCCAGTCCATTTTGTTTATTTGTTACTCCACTCAAAGGAACACAGTTCACTCTTATGGGAGCGCTTGTGTATCTAGTAAATAGAAGTAGATTAATTACATGCCCTAAAATCACAAGACAAAATATGGTAGCCCTTTGTTTTCTGCTAACCCACAAGCAGGAGCAGAGCTGGAGAAAGGCAAGATAAGTCTTGCACACCTGGGTGTAGGCCTTGCTGTCTCTAAAGCAGTATAGCTTTAGAGCCTGTGCAAGAAAACAAAGTTACACGTCCTCTATAGCAGTATGTGGACACATTTGCACAGTATGAGCATTATAAGGTACAGAGTTCAATTATGACAGCCAGATATCATTATTGTTCACTGCTTTTGAGAGATCACAGGAAGTATTTATTGTATCTCAATATAATCATCACTTTTACTGGTATTTACACGTACTCTTCTTTATCTCTTCTGGCTTCAGATTAATTAATTTATATTTAAAGTGGATTTTCCTTCATTTCAGGTTATTTTGCCCATCTATTTTTACTTTTAAAAATCTCTTATCATTTACACCAAATCTCTGGCAGTCAGCACCCAACTGGAATACTTTCCTCTAGTGTAGTTTTGGAGTTTTTTCAGGACTGTGTTATCATGCTGTTTGGCTATGCCAGTACCAGCATATTGAGAAGCCAGAGAAGCATGGCGTATTTCCAGTTCTGCTTGCCTCTAGTCTATACAGAAAACTCCTAGGCAGCAGGTATAATGATTGCAGAAATGCTTGCAGGCAGCCTACAGTGTGCAGGTGTGCCTGAGAGCATCCAAGCTGGCTATTGCTGATCTAATAGCATGTCAACAGTACACTGAACCACTAACAGTGCTTAAGAGATGGTGTCTTATTTTGCTATGGAGCCTGGAGCCATGTTTCCATGTTCATTATCTAGGCATATCTCAAAACACAAGTTGAAAATACCTACTGCGGTTTGGGGATTTTTTTCTCTCCTGTTTCTGTTACGTCTCCTATTCTTGTCTTCCTGCTCTCTCACAAATCCAGAATATCAGCCAAAAATGCCTCTGTCCAACTACTTTTTCCTCCTGAGCAGACTCACAATATGGCTGTAATTATTGTCTATAAGAAGTTGTAGAAAAATGAAGTATTTATTACTTATTTTCCCGAGATCTTTCATTAAAGTGATCTGCATCGAAACTGTTAACAGACAGTAGTAGTAGTGGTATTTATTCAAAATTATACATTTGAAATTTAAACTGTCAATAGTCTAAATTCATAAATCAATTAAATATTTGGAAGAAAAGAAGACTTTTAAACTCATTCTACACGCGACTGTGATGTATTTCTTTTTCACTGTTGATTTTTCAAGCTATATTTTCAGAAATACAGAAGAAAGAAATGTATCATTCCTTTCCTTAATATAGAAACGTGAACCTCTTCTTGGAGGGAGAAAAGAGTATATCCAGGTGATTCACTCTTAATCAGACACCTGTTACGAGTTTGGAATGATGCTACATGACATGCGTATTAAGGGGTGTCACACAGTCTTGCAGAAATCTCAGCTCATGCTAAGCAAATCTGGTGCTTCTGTCTTATATTTCCATATGTAGAGTAAGGGGCACGTGAGTAGCACAGCAGAAATGATCCACCTGTGTTTTTTGACCATGGAAGTTCTTCTAAACAGTATGCCTGGTGAAGATATCAGTGTTTAGTTTCTTACTCAAACTGACTGAAAGATAAGAAAGGAAGGAAGCAGAGGTGATACAGGATCATGACTTCATCTAGAGAAATTCTCCTGACCCTGGTGTGCTGCCTACATTCAGAAGACTGGAATTTCACTTTTTGTTAAACACAGTGAAACTTAGAATGATGAGGAGTGAAGAGTTAACTTTGCATGGTCTGCTTATTTTTTACTACTTTGCTGTGAACTGCACTTTTTCCTCACTATTTCCTGTTTTGTTAGGAAATTGCTCAGCTTTTACCAGCTGAAAAGTGACTCTGATGTATTTATATCCCAATATTTCTTCACAATTGCAGTATTTGGATCAATAGAAGAAAAACTGTTCTATTGTTTTGCTCTGAATTTTGACAGTTCATTAGTTCTTCATCATATCCGTCCAAACATCTAAATAGCATATTAAATTCTTCTTTATGTATTTCAGCAAATACTTTGTGTTAAAAGTGAATCTTCTACCTTTATTTGCATAGAGCACTGCCACGACCATAAGTAAACCAGTGGAAGTGGGCTGCAGTAAGCTAATGCTTGGCATGAAAAGAGATGCAAAAAGCGTGACTGTTGTATTGATTCAGTTACCATTTTCTTCTTATTATAGAATCGTAATGTAATAGAATGGCTTAGGTAGGAAGGGACCTTAGAGATCATCTAGATCCAAGCCCCTTGCCATGGTCAGTGTTGCCAACCACTAACTCAGGCTACCCAAGGCCCAGCCTGGCCTTGAACACCTCCAGATATTGGGCATCCACAGCTTCTTATGAATAGCAACCTAACATCTAACCTAAATTTCCCCTCTTTTAGTTTAAAGCCATTCCCCCTTATCCCATCACTATCAGACCATGTAAAATGTTGATCCCCCTCCTGCTTGTAAGCTCCTTTCAAACACTGGAAGGCCACAATGAGGTCTCCCTGGAGCCCTCTCTTCTCAAGGCTGAATAAGCCCAACTCCCTCAACCTTTCTTCATAGGAGAGGTGCTCCAGCTGTCTGATCATCTTCACAGCCCTCCTCTGGACCCACCTTTATTGTTCACCTTTATTATTTTAGTGCCTTGAAACTCTTTCCTTCCCCAGTCCTTCTGGCCTTTTCAGCCATTTCAGCTTAGGAAGTATATTTCCTTCATGAAAAAAGTGGAGAGGAAACCAAAATGAATGTCAAGTTTTAAAACAATAATTTTGAGGATACGTATTCTGGGCTGTCAAACCAGTAGCTCTGAAGGACATCCCTGAATAGTTGTGAAATTACACCACCACATCACTGCATATCCAGTTGTTTGGATGCTTTGATCAAAAGTAGAAAATCCTCACAGAATCTTTTTTTGTTTGAGAAAAAAAAAAAAGAAATGGTTGATCATTAACTGAAGGACAAGAGTTAATTAAATCAGTAAGCTCAAAATCGTAGGGCATTACTAAACAGTATATTTAAGTGTTGGCAGTCCCTCAGCTGTTACACAGCTTTTCACCCAAAGGCTCAGAGTCTTTACAGGAGACAAGGATTTTTCAACTATGGTGCCAGACAGTGAAATGAACTCCTACAGGAATTAAGAGCCATCATTTCTTTGACCGGACTCTGCTTAAAATAAGCACACTGTAGCATGTACATATGATGAAGTAAAATCTTCCAGACAAAACAATTTTACTTCATGAACAATTTCCTCTTTGGGGAGATGATGAGAAGGAAAAAAGCCATGTAGCAGATGCCACTCTCGTCTCCTGGAGTATTACTGGCAGGCACTCAGAATCTGTGCTAATGAAAGCGCAATTGTAAAGCATGAAGGTCTCAACAAGAAATACCTGTCTGATGATAAAAGCTAGTAGACACTGATTGCCAATGTCAGTGTTTTCATTAGAACTGAAATGATCACGTCTCACTGTTGTCTGGCCTTTAAAACAAGGCAAAAATTGCAAGTAATAACTGCTCACATGCTCCTTCATTCCTTTTAATAGAATTGTCAGGTTATAAGTCTTTGACTAATGCTGTTCTGTATTTTAGCGTATCTATCAAACAGATCTCTTGGATGATATTATTTAGTCTAAGGACTTGCCTTGTTTCCGTGAATTCTTATTTGCCAGACAGGAGCTTTCAGCCATGCCAGAATACCTTGAAGATATTTTGGAGCTCGTTCTTGGACTGTACAACTCTCTCCCAAAGATCACATCTCATATCACAGATTAGTTCTCCCAGCTAGAGTACTTAAAATGGAAACAAACAAGGTGGCAAAAAAGGAGTTAACTCATGCTCCCTGTTTCTACAGTATTTCCTGCTCTGCTCTCCCGTTCATGTTTGCACTGCAGCATTACAAGCATTCCAGACTGCTTTTTTCTCTTCCCATTCTGAACACTGGAATTAATGACTATCCTGCCTTCCTTTGACATCTTCATGGAAATATTTCATGTCATTCTCCTGAACAATAAAGTCTTCAAACACAGAAAAAAAGCTCCATCTGCTATTGGTCTTTGACACTAGCAAACATGGCAGTAAGTAATGTTAAATACTTTTCAATCTCCATGTTTTCTTTATTACAACAGAGCTCATCTCTCTCCTTTTTTACTTCAATTTAAAGAAAAGAAAGTTTTTGTTTTTGTTTTTAATTTAGTAGCCATATGGTGTTCTAGCAAAGGTTGAGAAATAGAAAAGGGACAAGTATTTTATGAAATACACACATAAAATGAACAAAGTCCAGGTAGTTGAGAGAAAGCATGCAAAAATGACATTTCCACTCCAGAACTCTGAGAAGGATTCTCTAGCCATGAGAAAATTGCGTGCTTTGGATTTTGTATGATAAGATATGTGTCTGATTGTCCCAAATTTTATGTAAAATAACTCTTACTTCTTTTTGCAGATTGACCAATCAGATATTACAAGTGTTAAAAGCAACAACACTGGGAGCTAAAAAGAGCAAAGAGAGTTTCACATACAAGATAGGTATGTTATCTTTGTTATGTCTCTTGCAATATTGCTGTCTTATCCTCGGAAACTATCCAACAGATAAATTCTCTTTCAATCACATATTCTACAAGACTGCATAACTGTACAGAATTTTGAAATTGTGAGATTCTTCCGTATGTAGAAATCATCTGAACTGCAGCCTGTTCCTAGTAAAAGGCATATTGCACGGAAAATTATTTTGTCTTGTAGACTTGTATGCACATGCTTACAGTGTAGAGAAGCGCTCCCAGTGTTTACCATCAATAGGTTTAAACATGAATGTTTACTGTATTTCTAAATAGAAGGAAAAACCTTTTCAGATAGCACAGTTAAAAGATGTGGATTTTTTAAAAATTCTTGCTACTTTTAAGTCTGACTGGTGAATGTCTTCTAAATCTGTCCTTTGAAAAATCCTTTTAGGATTAAGTCAAGTACAGCAAAACTGTCTGAAATTAAGGTTTTGGCAGCTGTTACTACTGAGCCTTCAACAGTCTATGGAAAACTTCACAAATATGAAGCACATTCTATTGAAACATTTTTCTAGTAAAACTTTGTAAGCATTCTGGATTATCTTTACCCTTGTCACTGATTTCTAAGGAGTATGCGCATAGAATGAAACTAATCTATCTCTTCTCTTGCTTTAGCTATTTCTTGGTGCTGCATTAGCTCTGTTCCATGATGAGCTGTTGATTCTGCAAAATCTGTATCGTGGTGTGCAAAATAATTCAGTTAAAGAAGCTGAACGATTCAAATATCCCAATACTCAGCAAACTGGAAGAAACTAAGAAACCTGTTTAAAATAACTTGCTGAAGTATCAGAAAGTTGTTACTTATTAAGATCCCTGAGATTCCTTAATATTTTTAAATATCTGAGTCCTTGAAAAGAATTGGTAACACCAATTTTAATATATTTTTGGAAACTGCCAGCTTTTGACCTAGTTATAAAAGTGATACTTCCAAAAGAGTTTGCTTTTCTTAGTTATCTTTTGCTAGGAATGTGTTCTTAATGTGAATGGGAAGGTATGCACAAGGAGATGCACTGCATCAAGAAAGATGGCCCTAAAAAGGGCATGGAGTAGGATCACCTTGGAGATTCTACTTGGTAGCATTATAATATCCCCTGTGTTTGTATCCATTCTCAGTAGATAAAACTAAAGCAATTTCCATATGACTATCTTTGTTTCGACATTTGGATTACAAAATTTACTATGATATGTGCAGAATTGCCATCTAGAAAATTTGCTTTGAAGGAAAAAGAATGTAGCTGTGCTGTGTTTGTCATTTCATAAGAACTGAAAAACTGTCAATGCATTTATGACAGAAGTGTCAGGAAGGAAAATTAAGAGATTTTTCCAAACAAAATGAAAAAAAAGCTGTCTTTAATTTCAAAGAGATGTGGTAAATAAATTTTGTTTTAGAGATGGCATCAGGACACAGTGAACAACGAAAGCAGCAGCAGTGATGATTCATGTTGCTATAATGCATCAACTGAGCAAAGTTACCTAATCATCAGTATGAAGACTGTGAAAACAACTTCACAGGTTAGTTTGGAATATAATTACTGTTATACTATGACACATATGCTACTTACCTATAGTGCAAGCCTTTAATAGTTGATTTCTAAGAACTGAAACATAAACATGATTTTTCTTCTTAGTTTTCAAAAGTTATTATGCATATCTGTGAAAGTAAAATACTGCAATATTTTAGATTAACTTGAATTAGAATATGCCAGTGACACTGTGTAAGTCTATTCTTTGTAGCCTCCTGAGAAAAAATATGAGAGTTCAAGCTTGGCAAAATTAGCTGATAGCTGACTTAATTCTCTCTGATTTTATTGTAATACAAAGACTTTCAATAGAAAACATACAACTACTGCATATAACTTGAAGACATAAATTTAATTCATTATTTTATTTAATTGACCACAATACTTGAAGAATAACTTTTATCTGGCTATAATACATGAGCACAACCGCCGAAAGAGAGCAGGGATACAGCTACTTAAGTGCTACTGTAATCCTTTAAGACACTACATTAATGTAATCTAACCAAACTCTTTCAGAGCATCAGTTGTCTCTGAGCTGCACAGACATAAACACTGTACTCTTCAGCTTTTGCAGAAAATATCTGCAAATTTGATAGTGGAGCCAAAGGAGACATGGGTAAAAAACACTGTTCCTTTAGGACAGCAGCATATGTCTTGTATGACTGTCCTTGTAGTGACTGTGTTCATGCTTCTTTGTTCTGAAATTATTATTACAACTCAAGCTTGAATGAATTTCTGCTCTCTGCGATAAAATATGACCACTTTGTTTTCTACTCTTTCACTTATAAACAAATCATATGTAGTTTTAGAACCTCAGTGAACAAAAAATTATTTAGGACCCTCTTTAGTAGCTTACAAATAGAGATGCTGTGCTGCTAATTTTCCAGCTGGAATGATGTGTCTATTAGTAACGGTGTCACCTTGTATAGGAAAGGTTCTCTTTTGCTAAAAAGCAAAGTTTGCCATAGTTAGAATCAGGAATAGATAGATCTGTACTGAACAATAACCCAAGTGAATTGTCACAAGAAGTGACAGAGGAGGCACCAAAGGCTAACCAGCTCTGGCCTGAACTGGGAAACAATGAGGGTATTCAAGGAACATATTATGTCAAGGATGTAATTTGCCTAACTTGAGTAGGCCTATGAGGAGTATGGTAAGTATTTACAATGCCTTTATGTAAAGAGTGTGTGTGTTCTGCTTTATCCCTAATCAGTTTTATATGGTCATCTAAACAGATTAAAGAGATTATTTTTTCTACTTCAGGGGGATAAAGCAATACACAGAATGAGCAGTAATCATGCAGCCGGTCATTCTCATGGCTGCCCCTTTGACGAGAGAGCTACCAAGTCTTACAGCTTTTAAGGTTGATGGACCAACATAGTTTTCCTCACTACAACAGAAGGAACAGCTCATGTTAATTTCATGTGATTGCAAATGAAAACAAGGAACAAAGTTTTGAATAGATTGCAAGGTGAATGCTGTGCTGTTTGATGCAGCAGTGGGTGGAACTGAGGATGACAGAGAGAAGCAAGAAGCCCTTTGTGGCAAGCATGAAGCCATGAACACCAATCATCAGAGAGACAGAGACCTCATTATCCACAGCAGCCATGGTGCAGAAATGATAACAAGAATCCTTAGCTGATGATGGGAAGAGAAAGTTTTTGATACTTTATTGGAAATGACATTGGAATGTGTCTTTAAGTCATGACTTTCCCTCTTTCTTTACAACATAAAGGGTTGCAGTAACAGTTCTCTGCACTGCAGTGCAAATGATGGTAAACAGATTTGTTGTACAGAAAAAAAAAACACAGCACAACAAACCACAATTCCCACCTTCTTACTTGCCTATCTTTCAGCAACTGTAATACAAAGGGTAAAGCTGTAAGCTGTTTTCTTCCTCTTTCTAAGCAGTCTGAGGAATCTGACAGGAGCTATAAGTTGCCTGAAGATCAGTTGTGTGCTCAACAAGGCTAATTTGGCTTTTGTGTGGAGCAATTGTTTAGATTAGAGCTGTGTGGTCTTAGGCTGTGGTGAGGAACAGGGATAATAAGGTGGGCTGGAGCAACACCAGGTGAAGGGAGCTAAATCCTAAGAGACTGTAACAGACTGTGGGATGGAAAAGTGGAAATTATGCATATATAATTAAATGTAAAAGAATGTCAGATACGTTAAAAGTACCTGAGCCTGATCTATTCTGTGGGGTTATCCTGCCTCTCATACAAGCTGTGATACCTTCAGAGCTATTTGCCTTCATAGTCTGTCCCTTGTGGATGCTTTACAGGGAAACTTTGACTGTGGCCATTTTCTCCTGCCATGCCAAATGTCAGATGTAGATATGATGGATCCTCTTTCTGACTGAGAAAGCCCACTGGATTAGGGCAAACAGAAAATGGTGAGAGAAAATTTCCATATGCCTTGAGGCTTCTTTCTCTTGCTAGAGTGATTTAAGAAGATTTAACAGTAGTGAAGATGAAGCCCACACCCTTTAATTTAGGCTTCCGCATGCATTCTTAATTCTTCTTCTGGGAGTTGAGATTTCATCAGTATGAGACACAGTAGGTGAATTTAACAAAAAGTGTGGTTTACAGCAGCTAACACACTCCCTCTGAATTTGGCCCCAGATGTGATGTCTGCTTTACACTTAATCTCCACATTATTGACTCAATTCTGGGAAACAATTTGCCACAGGAAGAGCTCCATTTAGTGGTGTCAGGTAACATGGCAACATGCTTGGTTAATTAGATTAAACAACCTAAATAAATATTGGAAAACTTCCATTTTGCCCTAAACAAAATGATGCTAAAATCCAAAATAAACATGTGAAGATAGATAATCTTACAGGATTCTCACTTGGGATGCTTTCCATTGCCTTCTGAAACTACAGCTTCTTGTTGTTGCTGACCAGTACCAGTGAATATGTGAGAAGCAAGAGCTGGAGAAAAGTTGTAAGATGCATCAAATAATTGCAGCTCTTGGTTGTAATTACATTCTTGTCTAAGTAGCTTGAAAGGAAACTTTCATCTACATCTTTGGCTGAATGAATACTTGGTCACTGTGTAATTAAGTTGCTTTATATGATGGACTTGCCTTTAATACAGTACACAAAAATGTTGTATCAAAAAGACACCTTAATTATTATTTTGTCTCTTAAATGTAAAGCATCTTGACAGCAAAATTTTCTCCATGTTTCCCACAGAAATATTTGTTATCTTCATGATCTGTTCTAAACAACCTACTACTTCATAAGCATATTTAAGTACCCTAGCATAAAAAAATCAATTAGATACATTGTTTAATATGTAGTTTTGTGATATAATTCTGTAAAATGAAATGAAATAATCTCCCTAAAAATAATAAGTAAAGATCAGTTAAGAAAAACCTTACTCTGCTCAAAAAAAACCCAAAATGAATATAGAATTATAGAGAAATAGAAAAATATAATTTAGTTGCACAGAATGCAAAACTTTCCTCTTTCTTCCAGTGCAAACTTCTGTACTTTTTGAAGACTTTTCAGGAGAGTTTTTTTCAGAACAAACAATATAAGAACAATTTAGTTTGGAAAATGTCATGCCATGATGCATTTCTGTGAATGAAGAACAATTATAAAACTTAAACGAAAGACACTTGATGTAACATAATTATTACATGTCTATGTCTTATTAAATGTCTATGGTCTGGAAACTTGATTGTTAATGCAAAACAGATTTTAAAATATCTGTCAGTTTTAAGTTCTTTGTCTCCAAATGAATTCAGAGATATTGTGTGCTACTTGAATTTTACTGATCAGATTTTTTCAAAGTTATAAGTCCTAATTAAAGCCAAAAATATGCTTTGTTTATTAGAACAAAACAAAAAAAGCTAATAGAAAACATCCAATAACTGCATTGGATATTCACATTCAACATGTCGAGGACAAAATGAATGAAAGCCACAATGTGTAAAGTTTACTGAAGTGTGAAGAGCTTTTAATAAATCTGTTAGACAACCAGTGCTTGAAATTAAGTTCTCAAGGTCCTTCTCCACTTAGTCATATCATAGGAGGTTAGACTTCTGTATTATGTTGTGAGACAGTTATATCTTTATTGGTTCTTCTGGGAAAAAATACATGATGAGGACAATCTGTATAAATTAAATGCATTCTGATTTTGAATTTCTTCTGAACAAAGTTATACAAAAGCCGACATCTAAGGAGTTACCCACCAGATAATTGTGTTCCTCAATCAGTTATGCACACTAGAAATACTTCTCCTGCTCTGCCATCTGGCAATACAGAGAGCTCAGTGACATTTCCCTATCTGTAATGGAGTAAGATGATTATTAGGAAATGAAATAAATTTGTCACAAATTGAGATATATCTCCCTTTATTGATCACTGATTTGCAGGTATACCTGCCAAAGCAGTCCCTGTGACGTCCAGTAACTTTTATAGCTCACTGAATGTTGGATCAGAATTCTTGTCATACTTCCAGCCAAAAAAATATTTTACTGTGATGCTGAGGTCTAAATAGTAGACCTAATTCATGCATCGCAATCATATTCATGTGTACTGTAGAGAGTTGCCCTTTGTCCCTTTCATCGTTAATCTCCCTAGAGGACATTGCGTCTAATTTATCTCATATGTAACTAAGGAAATGGCAATCTGTGCCTTCTTTCTTCTTGTCAAAAATACTGAAATACATCTTTTTTTTTACCATTCAGATTATCCAAAGACTCTGAGCGGGAATAAGAAAGACCTACTATGCTTTGCTTGTATGGGCTTATTTACCTTTACTGAATCCTCTACACTGATCACTTCTGAACTAAATTCCTTATTAGAAAATCATTGAATCATGGAATCACTAAGGCTGGAAAAGACCTCCAAGATCAACTAGTCCAACCGTCCACCTACCACCAATATTTCCCACTAAACCATATTAGTGCAACATCTATATATTTCTTGAACACCTCCAGGGATGGTGACTCCACCACCTCCCTATAATCTGAGTTTCCTGACAGTATCCCACATAACAGTCAAAGATGGTTGGAGGAGCTTTGCTACTGTTCCTCAGGTCTAGACTGGTTTTGACTCATAGGTCAGAAATTCATACCATGTTTTACATTTCTCGATGCTTAGATTCACAATTTGGTGGCTCAGAGAATCTAAACATGGGGGAATTTTAGTGCCTTGTGTATTGTTCTTGCCCCCTGTGCCTTAGATGAAATTCAGGTCCCATTTACATCACTGAATACATGTGCAAAATTAGAAAGCTCATAAGAAGTTCTAGTTATACTAAGAAAAGTAAAAATATGCTTAGGTTAAACACTTTCTCCTTGGACTGGAGCTACTTGTCTAATATTTTGCACTGAATCAGTAGAATTCTACGCAGACACTCTCAGTTTCTTAAAACCTACAAAATTAGTTTAAAAGAAAATTTGTCAGGTAATAGTGGTTTTAGATCTTAGTATATTCCTGTTCCTGTCATGCAGCTTTATGATGAGACAAAATTATCTCTGTATAATATCAGCTTACTCTTAAATGGTAAATGCTGTTAAGTAAAAAAAAAAAAAAAGTTTTTAATAATCATTTTCATGTTTGACCTTCTAAAATAAGTACTTAATCAGATTTAATATACAGATATATTTGTTCTTAGTGATCCCAAACTGCACTCTACAATCCAATGCTAGAAGCCAGCCAAATTTTTCGTAATAAATTCTGATGGTCTTTTGTCTATTTTTATGCTGCATACTAAGGGAAAAGAGAAGACATATTTATCTTTCCACTAGACTGTGCAGAAAAAGCAAGTGAGCTTTTAACTTGTTGAAAGAAAAAGCTTTTCAGAAATACAGAAAATGACAGAATCAGTAAAGAACATGTTGCCAGAGGGAAGAGATTGCAAAAAGAACCCTCACATCCCTATGTTTTTGTGCAGAAGAAACTACAAGTTTTTGTATCAGAGCTTTCTATTTTTTTTTTTCCTTAGGGGAAGTAGTGTAGACCACAGGAAATGGGAAAAAAAAAGTTTATTAAGCTGTCTCCAACAGCAACTAGATATTCTGAAGATAAAAATCCCCATATTCACTGAGGAGGGGGAAGAGAGGTAATACTTTTCTATCTTCAGGCAAAGTGCAAGAACAGTGAGGGAAGAGTAACTCTTAAGCTATTTCTGATGCAGTGAAGCAATGCAGTACTACAAAAAGCTGAGTTGTGGAAGTTGTCTCACCAGGATTGTCAGTAGGTGCAATTCTAGCTAAATTTCACACAGAAGTGAGCACACTGGTGAAGACCCACATGTTCAAGAACAAATGTCAGGTACACACTGCACATCTGGACACATCACCATGCCTAATTTCCTCCATGACAGATGAGGATATTTCTGGGTAAAAGTTGGAAGAACTCTACTCCTTTCTGTTACATGCTGATCTCTTGTCCATTTGAAGGCCAAGCAGGGTACTGTGAAATACTTCAGACAGTCTTCTGCCTGGGAAGGATGCTTTAAAGCCACAGAGAGACTGGGAACCATCAGTTTGCATTTAATTGCTGAGATGAACAGTACAGCATATAGACCTAGAGGTTCTCAGTTTGAATATATGGAAGGAGAAGACAGAAGTTAGGTAGAGGCCATATTTTGAAAGTGCTACTTGCAGCATGTCATTGCTTGGTGAAAAGTTGCTGAGGAGAAATAAGGAAGAACCTTGCCAGCAATATGTAGGTTAGGTCAAGCAGAGCTTTGCCTCATAATTTGTATGTTTTTCCAGAGCCCTCTGACTTGTGTCTTCCTTTTTAAGAGCAAAGTAGCTATGGTTAAGAAGTTTCATTAAGGTTATATTTGATTCATTGCTTTCTTGGCAAATTATGTTTAAATACGCCAGAAGCCAGAGTTCCTAAATCTGAGTGGTAATCAAAGGAAAATATCTGAACCATTGCAGGACCCGAGAAACATGAGGCCCACGTCTGAGCACTCTAGAGTCCTGTGTCTTGAGGAAAAATTAAAAACTACTGGCCTTGTACTAGAACCAGCCCATGTCCATTGGAGTACTGGACTAAGCAATTGGGTACGCATAGAGAAGACTAGCATCCCTACTGAAAAAAGGTGGTAGGATCTCAACTGGAAAAATATGGTAGGCTATTACACTTTCCTTTTTTACTGAGAGAAAGAGGCATTCTTTTTCTTTGTTGAAGAAATACTCTCAGTACAACTGCTCCTCCAAACATTACAAGAAAGGAAGTATATCTCTGTGCTGCATCCTATCCCAGTAATTTTCCATCTTCCTACAACACAGTAGAAGGCCTAGGAAGTACAAAGAGAAGACAACTTTGTCTCTGGAAACAGGGAGGAGTCAGTCCCCTTTCTGGAGGTCTTGTGGAAAGATATAACTTAGTTTTTGTTTTCTTCTACAGCAGATCTACACTCCTGTTCCCTGTACTTTGACCAAAGCTTGTTTGATAGGTCTCTGCTCAGAGCCTTTTAGCCTCAGCTGGAATGAGCAGAACATCATCAGTCAGAAGCAGCATACAGCCTGCCAAGGACCTTGACATCTTTGTCTCTTCACCACAGTAAGTGGCATTTGTCTGGGACCAAGCCAAGGATTCCAACTCAGGTCCTGCTGGCTGTACTGATTCTTCCCAGTTCTTCAGTTGATAACCATCCCACACCAGTGATCCCCCAATGTGTTGTTACAGCCATTGGCCTCTACAATTTTGTCATTTGTAAATGCTGAATTTCTCACATAAATATGAATAAGCTGGCTTGTTGCAAGACATCAAAGTGATATGTGATTCACTAAACAATTTTCCTATGAAGTATCCTATGAAAGATGCATCATTACCATCAGGATGCAGCCCTTCAACATGACTCATTAAATCTGAGTTCCTTCCTTTTTTTGATCTTCTGCATAGGGAACAGAAATAAAAGGCATTTTTATCTCCTTGAGAGCGTCCCCTACCACCTGCTCTGAAAAAGAACAAACATTTTCAATTTGATGGGGATTTTTTCTCTATCATCTGAAAAGTTCTCTTTTTGGAGAGTTTAAGTAACGTATGGTTGTAAATTTGTAGGCTTTTGACATTGCTGTTTCTCTACAATAAACTACATTCTGGGCCATACTGGCAATCTATGCCCTGATCAACACTTAAAATAACCCCAAATAGGTACCTGTAATTTCTTTGGAAAAAAAAACACAGTGTTGTTAATGTAAAGTTCCCTCTCAAGCCTGATAACATCTTTCAGAGTAGATGAGGACTCAAACCATCTGATTAGAAACACATTTTGCACTCATGAAAGGAAGAGCAAACATCGGTAAGATGGTATGAATGAGTAGGTAGTTACTTTTGCACAATAGATCAGATGTAAATGTTGTACTGAAGCTATTGAAAAATCATTTGCTTTATATTTTAAAACTTAATCAAATGCATTTTCCATGTAGTACATGCTATGTCTCTAGCTACAGTGCTATTATTTTTCAGCACTGCACTTTAATAAGAACTCCAAAAGACAGTCAGCTGCACTGACTTCTGGTTACGCCTGGACAGGTTGTGGTCAGCCAAGTGAAACGCTGCTCCGCTGACAACTAGCGAATGCATGTGTCAGAGGTGCAACAGCATCTCAGAGTGCTTCCCCAGTGGGCTGGCTGGATTTCCTACAACTGGCTCCGCATTGCTTCGTCAATACCCCTTTGCAGTGACAGCCTAAATAGCAAGGCTAGGAAATGACAGCAAGGTTTTTATATGTATCTCTCTGTTATATAGGTGTAATGCTGCCTGGCAGGTTGGATATCACTCTTGGGGCTCCTCTTTCAATTGCACAAACCTCACTGAAGGCATGTTTGGCTCTGGTGAAGGAAAGGCTAGGTGGACTGCATGTTACAGTGACGTGTCTAGCACCTTGAGGATGATTTGGGAGGTAGGTCAAATTTTAGACTGCCAAATTGTAAAAGGAAGCTTGGTGACACAATGTAAGTTTTTTTTTTAAAAAAAAAAAGCTACAGAAAAGAAAAATTGCTGAGAGTAACTTGCAAACGGCAAAGTAGTGAACATAGAAAACTCTACCTAGAGTAATCTGAGTAGATTTGAATTCTCAAAATATTATATATACTAACCATAGTAGACTATATTTATAGTGTGTTCATATACTGATTGTAAGTACTCCTTAAGAGGTTTTAAAAAAGCAATAAAATTTCAAAATCCATTAGTGTAAACTACATCAATTTCAAACTAAACAGCATGTTTTCGCTATTACCAGTACTATTCTAAAATTTCCATAAGATTTTAATTCTCATTTTGTCTTTTATTTTGTTTTTACATTATTTCTAACAAACAGTTCTGTATATATAAAAAAATAGATGAGTCTAAATAAAGTGTTAACTGTAAAACTCATCTAAGAAGTCCATCCAAATGTTCTCAGAAAGGACAAACATGCAGAAGAATTTTTAAAATTAGGAATATTAGATATTAGTCATATTCTTACACTGGACAAGTTGCAGCAGAGTGCCGTTCACTCTGACTCAAAATTCATTACAGAATGTGTGATTAGCCACAAGTGATGAATTTCAGATACAGGCAGCTGTGGATTATGGACAGTGAATATCTAAGACATAATTATCTAATTAAGATGCCAGCAAAAAGTGTGTTTATGTAATTCAATGTGTTATTTAAAAATGTGTTCCTGAGCAGGTGTTTTTTAAGAAAAAATGTGAAGGGCCTATTTTTAGTATTGTTCCATCTTACCTACTACTTTTCATGCTACAGGCTAGCAACAGTGGGTAACAAGGTATTGAGCCAGCAATTTATTTTAATGGACCAGCAGCTATTGGTTCTACCAGCTAATATATAAAGAAAATGATGATCTTTGTATTTCTCTGAAATACTGCGAATGCAGTTTCTTTGCTCAAGTTTTCTTTTTTTTTTTTTAGAAGCTCTTTAGATCTGACATCAGCACTATTTTAGGATCTGTTTAACAGCTGTTGTCTATCCTACACTGTGAGGAAAAGAGGAGAATATTTTCTAGCAGCTATAGCTTAGGCATTATGTGATGAATAACCATGCATAAGAGGCAATGCTTATGGTACACATATGCAATTGCGGTACTCAAATATGCCTCTGGGATAGTTATCCCCAGTGTTTAATACATTCACACTGGAATGTACCACCATACTTCATCCCCCATTCACACCACAAGCATTTTCCACCCCAGACAACTACAGCTGTTCTTTCCTAGGTGAAGTGAGATACTGTGTAGCTCTCACTGAATGGCTTTCTTTTTGTACTATACCAGCACAGGCAGTAACCATAAAATATATTTTAATTTTCCTGTTGTATAATAGATAACAACATTCATTAATGTAAGACATCACATTGACTCTGCTGTCATAGAATTTTTATAAAATTTATATAACATTGCATTAACCATGGAAAAAACACATATATATCACTTATAGAGCACTGCCCTGAGATAAACTTACTTTGCCTATTGAAGCTGACTAAGATTTTGCAAAGTAACAGCTACCTGGGATTAGAACAATCTCTCAATGGAATTGAATGCTTTTTCCTGTTTTTTTTTCTTTTTTTTCTTTTCCCAGGGTGAAGAAAAACACTTTTGACTGTCATGAAAAGGACAGATCACCAGTCTGTCACATATAATTTGACAATTTGCAATGCTTGAGCAACAGGAGGCCAAGGAACATATTTCAAACATTGCTACTGATAGAAGAGTTTTACAGTAGCTCTCAATTTCTATGCTGGATAAAAGTTCCGATTAAAAACAGCGGTATAATAGATGGCCATGAAGACTTGGTGCACTGGAACCAAAAGAGTTGCCTGATTAGTTTTGGTCTTCAAGTTGATAATTTTTTAACATGCATGGAAAATCAACTTCTATGCTCCAAGGATCAAGCAAGAAAACAGGTGTGCTTCTTGGCAACTGAGAATGATATGACAAAAAAAAAGATAATATTTCTACACAAATTGCCGGCTATGATTTTAAGTAAAGCAATGGCAGTATGTGTCAGCTATTTGAACTCTAAAATAAGAATGTAAAAGCTTCATCTTCTTTTGAAATTTCTCAAAGGAACTTTAAAAAGTGCCCTGTCTCCACTTCTTGGAGATAAGGGCCATCTTCAAAACAAAAAATGTCAAATGCTGTTGATACAACATTCATTGGACCTATGGGAAGACATATAAATAAATTTCTTTCCACTGAGTCACAATTTTATATTGTTTGATATACAGAAAAGATGAGAAGAAAAAGGAGATAAAGAAAATCAAAACTGTTTCTACTCATGTAATGACAAAAATGACATCCCTCCAAAACAAAACAAAACAAAAAAAAAAAAAAAACACAAAAAAAGGCCCCAGAACCCAACCAGAGCGTATCACAATGCCTATACCTTGGAAAGGATGAAAAAAAACAGTAAAACTGTTGCTGTTAGAGTGGATAAAGCAAGGGTACAGTGAGCTTTCTGCTAATTAATTTAAATTGTGGTTTTATTCTGAAAACCATGGCATAGGATTTCACACTGATTATCTCCCCATAGTTTCCACATAAAGTATGCTCTGCATACCAGTAAACAGTTCATTATTTCTCTTGTCCTACAAAGACTTGGAAGCACAGCTTGCCCTCTGAAAAGCAAGCCAAGTCTTCTGTTTCTGGTGAATAATCACCAGTTAGAGGCTGAACCTGCTCTGTCACACACATACACCAGCACTGCCTGTGAGTGGATGACTGGAACAATTCCATTTGCAATGAAAAAGAAGGATGAACAAAATCTCCTTCATTGTCTTCCAAGTAGACGCAGTGCGAATCCCTCCAAACTTGGCTTTGTAGAATTTGGGGGAGAGGAAAAGCAAGAATAGAATTGATTCTACAGAGAAGGAAGCAGCTGCAACAGTACTCTGGTGAACACATTTGTAAAGGTTTCCATTTTCACGTAGAATGGCAGCCTACTGGAAACAGGAAGAAACCTTGTCTGGTCATTGCTCTGCAACCTGCTGAACTTCAATGCAATATTCCAACATTTTGATTTATCAAAATGATTTTGAAAAGAGACTCTGTTGCTGGTGTTGTGCTGCATCTTCAGGCATCTTCATCTAGATCTCTGTGGGGCAGCCAGAGAGGAAATAATCCCTGTTCTTCTTGATGAATAGTTTGGATTCTGAAGCAGGCGTTTGTAGTTCCTTGTGGTCTCCTCAAGTTCTCAGTTTCTAAAAATTATAATTTTATTATTCAGTGAATACAGTGGGGCTCCTGGCTTGATGTCATCTACATAACTAATAAGCATACTTTCTACTCTATCATCTAGGCCCAAAATGAAAATGTTAAGTGGTACTGGACTAAAGAAGGAAGAACTCCTCTTACTCTACAACATGGGTTGACAATGTATCTTAATAACTATGCTATGATTAAGATTTCAGTTAAGCATCTATTGCATTAAGATAAATGATTTGCCACTATTTCCTGCCTCTGTATCTTCTAACCTACTTGTAGAGGGAGATCTTTTCACTCTGACATATGCCAGACATACTAAGATCATATGCTATCATAGTGACAGTATGTTTAGTGTATGTGTTTCATCTGTTCCTTGCCCAGCTACGGCAGTTTTACTGTAAAAAGTACTGCAACTTTTGCAGAAGACCTATGGTCACATCAACACACAAACTTGCTGTTCATCATACAAGTATGTTTCCGCTGCAAGCTCCCAAACCTGGAATACCCTTTCCAGCTTTTGCCAGAGCTAATATAAGAATAGAAAGCTATTGGGTTAAAATAAAACTCCACATTACCCTGCTGATGCTGGCAGTATCAAAGACTGGAAAAGTGTAAGATCAGGTCAAGCTTTTCCAGAATACCTGGCTTGTCTCCAGCAGCAGACAGCTCAGAGATTTTCTGAGCGAGGCCTGGCAGCATCCGAGGCAAGGAGTTACATGGCTTGGCTGCACACCACTTGTTAGCTACCAGCATCCTGTGTTTGTGTAGAACCTGATATATTCTAGCTTCATTTAACATTGTTTTTTTTCCCTCTTACTGGAAGTAGAAATGAGTAATTGATCCATATTCACCTTCCCTATATTTGATAGACATGTATGATATCCTTCCCTCGTCATCTCTTGCCAGGCTGAAGTGCCCTAGCCTAATTCATTGCACCTTGCATGGATGCCTTTCCAAACTTCTGATCATCCTTCCCTAGAGATATAGGGAAGGATGTAACAAGTCTATCTTTTCTGGACATCAGAGAGGATGAAACAGGATGGCACCTATGTGTTCAAAATATGTGCACATCAGAGATTTGTGGAATGGCATAAAAAATCTTTCTGCCAGTTGTCCATCCCTTGTCATTAGAAGGTTTTGGAGGAGAACTGGAACAGGTTGCCCAGAGAGATCATAGAATCATAGAACGGCCTGGGTTGAAAAGGACCTCAAATATCATCAAGTTTCAACTCCCCTGCTGAGTGCAGGGTTGCCAACCACTAGACCAGGCTGCCCAGATCCACGTCCAGCCTGGGATGGATGGGGATGCCTTGTCCTTGGAGACAATCAGGATCAGGCTGGCCCGGGCTCTGAGCAACCTGATCTACCTGTAGATGTCCCTGTTCATTGCAGGGGAATTGGTCTGGATGACGTCTAAATATTCCTTCCAACTCAAATGATCCTATGATTTTGTAAATGTCTGAAGCCTCTTGGCTCTTCTATCATTGTAGAATTGACTCAGTTTTGGGGTGTCAATATGAGCCAGATTTATAATTCTTAGGATTTTCTGCTGGAAATACTATTAGTTGAAAAATTAGAATTTTATCAGAAAGTAGAATTGTGGCCTTCGAACTTTGGAGCTCTCAAACCGAAAAAAAAATAAAAAAATAAAAAAAAATTGCAGCCCTCAAACTATTTCTGAGAAAGAAATAGGTCTAGAAATCAATAAGAAAATTAAACTCGAAGACATTTTTTTTTAAGTTAAAGGGTTTATCATTTAGTCAGTTTCTGAGGCAGTAGTTTCTGAGGGGCAAATAGTTGTTTCAAGGTAATGCACACAGTCTTAATAAATATGTAATCATATTAATCATCTTAATGTATTTAGCAAGTTCCATCTTGAAACCTCAGAGGTGCTTTTAAAACCCAGTAATAATATCAGAAGACAGAGCTAGAAATCTACTGATGATTAAGAACATTCTATCTTACATGAATTACTGGCCATTTTACACCACAACCTTCTCTATTGATGGAGAAAATTATGCTTTCTCATTAGTTATTTCCCTGCGCTAAAAAAACAAGCCACGTTTTCTGTCTCCTCTTATATACACGACTCTTCATTACTTTGATCTGGCATTTTTCTACTCCCATTCCAACCTGAATTATTCTAAAGACAGATCAGTAGAACAGTGCAGAGCTATTCCAGACTGGTAGGCTCTTCCGAGATACCCCTTACTGAGAAAGCTCTCCAACAATAGCCTTACTGTTGAAGTACTATCTACTGGAAATATTTCACAAGATGGAATCTAAAATTACAGACTTTTAAAAAATTATTTCCTAACTGCACGATACTGTACTTTCTCATCTTGTGGTGAACTAATTCTCTAAAATCACTCACCCTTTGATTTGTTTAATTCAGTTTGAAGTTGGGTTAGAGGAAACACTATGAAGACTTGAATAAAGATTTTTTGGATAAAGAATATCAGTAAAGCCTGATAACTCTTAGATAAATTTCAGTTGACTAACATTAAGTAATTAAATTATTCACATGATGTTACATAAAATTCTTTCTGAGAAATTAGATTGATTTGATCTCCTTGTCATGGTAACAGTTATCTAAAAATCCCACTGTATTGATTAAATAAAATGCAAAATGTGTAAATCCGTGTTGTATTCTGGTTTCCATTTACCTCTACATTTTTAATAATTCTTGTAGTGTTTTAAAGCCTTGCACACTTCTGTGGGATATGAACTTGGCACGTAGTTGTCCAGATCATTTTTTATTTTCTATTTCATATCCAATGTTGAATGTTTTCCAGTTATACCATCCCTGATTTTACAGATTTATTTAAAAGTTCTGCTGGTGGACCTGCAGTTTCATGTGTGAATTCATGTACTGCAGGGAGATTATCTAGTTCACTCAACTTGAGTACATAAGTTGTTTGATTTTTGGCTTCCACTTTAGCTACTGTAATTTTCTTTTCCACATTCTCGTAAGCATCAGGCCTCTTTTCTATTTTCATTATGACCATTTTTATTGAAAATTGATGAAAAACTTTTAGGAACATGACTGGTCACCCACACTTGGCCTACTGAAATAATAGTCCATAATCACAGGCAAGAGCCTGAAAGGATTTTAGGGCATCTGTGTCAAGTTCTGCTTTAAACCACACTGCCCACAGAACTCTACCCAGTATCTGATAATTTAAGATACATTATAATGTAGTATAGAAGAAAAAGCTGTAATAAACCTGTACAAAAAACAGTAGGAGAAAGCAAAACCATTTATAAGGTCAAAAGAGCCTGCAGAGGGAAAAAACATAATCATTTTTTTATGCCACTGAACTGTAGGAAAATTTTAATTTTAATAAGAAGTGCTCTTGTCCCTCTCAGTATGCCCAAAGCGTGGTGAGTTTCTGACACTGACTAAACAAAAAAAGATAGTTGTGTATTGCATCTTCCATTTGTTCTCTTTTGCATATAAAGCAAGACGATCAATCATTTCCATCCCTGCAGCAGACCAAGAAAAACTCTGAAGTCTCAGATTAATAAAAACATACAAAGAATATGCAGTAAACATAATCAGTAGAAATAAACCACCTGCACTTTTCTTTTAAGAAGATTTTAAATCTCTGTCCTAGTCACAATATACAACAAAAGCCCAGGTGTTTTTTTTTTCTTTATTTGTGCACTGATGACTCCATCTAATAATGAAGAGCCTAGAAATGGTCCTTAACTGCATTCTACCAGAAGAATCATGAAGTTTTTACACTGACCAATATTACCTCGGATAAGCCTTTTATCTGATGAAAGATTTTGAATCTTGACTATGTGACAGATGTCTTCTGCAGAAACAAAATAAACCTGTGTTACATTCATTTCCCTTGAAATTCTTAAAAATGTAAACTGCATGTACCTGGAGGAAGAAAACTAGCCCTAAGACACTGCCGTAATAATATCAGATTTGTCCAATAATGTTTGTATGGCCATTTCATATGGCGAATCTTGGCCTCTTTTTTTTTTTTTTAGTTTGAAACAATTCGTAATTAAGGGATAGTTTAAGACATTTCTAATTTAAATATACAATGAGCTATTTTTTTTTTTTTTGGTTGCATGCCCACATGTTTTTTTATATTTCTCTGACTATAAATTCACAATCTTCAAAACATTTTACTGGTGCTGTTAGTGATGTTTGATTGTATTTACCAGAAGCTGTTACTGCCTAAGAATTAATTCTAAATACATTGTTAAAATCTGAGGGGATGAGGGCTCTGTAAACGAAAAACATCAGAAAATCGACTGCCTGTAAACGGGAAGAAAATAAAATAAATAAATAAATGAAATCAACCACGATTTTTTTAAATGTCATTACTATCTTTTATACTAGGAATTTGTCTTACAGCAGTTCTGGTATTTGCTCTCACTCCTTTTTCTTGGTGTTTAGAGCATCAACTTCATCACTGAATTAAGTTGATCTAATTGGAATTTTATCTCACTTTCTCACTCCTGTCAGGAACACTTGGTGCTGGTGTGTATGGCACTGTATGAAAGGAAAGGTTTGTTTTAGCAAACTCATTGTCTTTTCAGCCTCTCTGTTACCACAGCCATCTAATTCTAATTTACTCTTCTGGAAGCCCTTATCATTCCGCAGCCCACGGTGGACAAAGAAAAATAATTTGGACACTTAGCAGTGAGAAAGTCTATACTCTCAAAACAAAACCAGTCAGACAGCTAGCTCAAAATTAAGACTCTGTTGACTGACTCCTTACCTCTCTTCCCTGTCTCTGCTCTTCCTGCTGCCCCTTCCCACCCCTCCGCTGCCATCCTACCCTTCTCTGGTGACTTTTCAACAATTCAGTGACAATGTTTTGTGAATACAGATAAATGAGGTCAAACTACCCTTCCTTTTTTTTTTTTTTTGAAGGATTATTTTGCCCACAGATCAAGAAGTGAGGGTGGGAAGTAACATGTGAAACCAACCTGTGAGAAAACAAGAGGAGGATAAGAGCAATAAAAGATCATTCTCACAGTCCCTCCCTTCTAAAAGGTTAACAGTCTCCCTTAACCTACATATTTTGTCTACTGAAAACAAGCAGAAAACCCAAAGAAATTATCTGGCAACCAAAATGACATTCAGATACTAACAGATGACTAAGTTATAAAGCTCACATGCCACAATTTACAGAGTTTTTAGGTGAGTATTTCATTTCTATAAAGATTTTTAAAGGATGTAAATGTACAAACAAAACAACAGCTTTTGCTGTGGAACAATTGTTGCTAGGGAATAAATAAAACCACTTTTTGGAAAGATTTATTTCTGGCATGTTTTTTTCAGCCAAACCCAGACCTGATAAATTTGTTCCCTACATTTTTACATTCATAAACAAGGATTTCCTTCATTTGTTTTTATTCTCTTTTGCTTTTATATATGAGAGAAAATACTCTACACTGGAAATGATTAAGTAGTACTACAATTTTTTTTTTCTGTAACTAGCTATAGCCAATATGTGGTAGAAAACAATATTAAAAAATGAATGCTTTGTGCTTCAACATATAAAAATCATGAAACTTAATTTTGAAATTTTTCCTAATCTTGCCTTTTTTTACTTTCTTGTCCTTTAACACTGCATTGGCTTTAGCAGACTTAGGCAACTTAAAAATCTAATGTGATATAAGACATGGGTATAAAACCTTCCTAAGAAATAAATTAAACCTTTGTAAATGTTAATATATTCCCAATTTTATCTATGCAAACTATCCCTATGTAAGGCATACCTTAACTTTATTTTCACTTAACGAAATTATATTTCAAAAAAATTGATCAAGAAAATTCTGCTTTTTGAAGTTAAAAGCAGTTAACAGATCTTATTGGCTTCCCATGATCACTGATCTCTCCCTAGTATGAATATATACACTTACGAAACATCCATAACATATGCACAATAAATTGGAGACCTAAAATCTCTCAAAGACATATTTTGGCATCACATCATCCTGTCCCATATTAAGCAATTATGGAAAAGAACACTGACTACACCACAGATGTCTCCTAATTAAGTAGATTAAGGAGGACACAGATGCTAATGACTATTTTTGTTTCATGTGTTATTTATAATCTGTTGTGCTATATATATACTAAGTCAATACAAATCTGTATTTGACTCCCCTAAGAAACAGTTCTTTCAAAAGTATTCATTTGAAATATTTTTTCAGAACTGTAATTTAACATACATCGGATGTGAATCTTTAAGTGTCATCTTGCTGGCTTAAGTTCTGTGTTCTACCTTCTTCTAGACTCTTACTTTTCTACTGTTTTGATTTCAGCATCTTATCTTTTGCTTTGTAATGTTTTTTCAATACAAGAGTGGTTTTTCGCTTGGATCATTCAGGTGAATATTACAAGCTTTTCTTGCTTTTAGCATCGGCTACATTTGTCTCCAGACAAACATTTTTATAAAACCTCTTATTATGTCCTTAGACCTTTTCCTGACCCAGGTAATAGTTATAGGTGCATTTCAGTGTGAACAAGAGTACACTTTGAAATTAATGCCCGCTATCCCCACTTATCATCACTGAGTCATCCTGGAGCGCACAAACTGAATTCTTTTAGCTGGAAGAGCAGGAATGCATTTAATTTGCTCCACCCATAAACAGACATTTTGTTCACATGACCAGACTAGCACTAGTCCAAAATGAAATCTCCAAAACGTATATAGTGGTGTCTCTAGATACTTAGCCTCATTTCATTCCATTAACTGACTCTTTTGGGCCCCTCTGCCAGCCAGTGTAAACCTAAGCTATGTCACTCATATAACAAATACTGGGCCTGGAATTGTCTTTAACTGCCATACCACTTTCTGGTTTTGGGTTATCTGAGCGGTCATGTAATTGTAACAATGTGAAAGTGTTCTTTGGATGATAACATTATAGGAGAATTCTAAAAATGGCCATAGCTGAAACGTTTAACCAGTGGGAAAAGGACAGAAACCCCAGCTGGAATTTTAAAAGCTTCAGCTGATGAGACATGTACAGGCATCAGAAGCAAAGCTGGAAGCTGATGAACACGAGTTGTGATGAGAAGTTCCCAATAGAGCAGTATGATTCCACAGGCAGAATGAAAGGACTCTCCTTGAATAAATGGACTTTCCAGATAATGACTGGAGATGTTCTTGAGGACGATGGAGGATGAACATGTTGCAGAAAAAGAGTAACATATTTAAACTCTGAGGACTTGCTTTCTTGAGTCAGGAAAAAGACTCCCTATTGGTTTAATTATATTTGAACTAAACCCTGTTTGTCATTTTAACAAGAAAATTGCAGCATAAGCTTTTAGTGGTAGAGGTTGATCTATACTTAGGAATAGTCAGCCCAGCCCTGCTGAATTCTATTGAGTTTATGTTGCTGGTTCCAATGTATCCATAAACTTCAGCTGTGTTGACATCTAAACTACAAAATTAAATATTGTCAGGATCAAGTCTAAATGATCAAATTCTTATGGCAGTTGCTGCTTTTTTTTTCTTTTTTCTTTTTTGTCTGGATCAGCAGCTATTACCAACTCAGATATTTCCCATTTAGAGTTTGGGCCTAAGTCCAGCCTTGAAAGTGTTGTCAGATGGCAGTTGTCTACTGTTCTGGGTATGTTATTATGTAGCATAATGTTATTATGTAGCATGATCATGATCAGAATTTGCCAGTGGCCCAGGCTGAGAAAATGGAGCCTGGCAGTATTTATTTTCCTGCATAGATTAGTAGCTGAGTTAAAGAATGCACTTTATGCTTCATCTAGCTCATTTTAATGAAATGGCTTGATAGGGATAGGTAGTAAGAACCAACCCTTACAAATTTCAAGTACTATCACTCGAATTGTGATATCTGTGATATCTCTGTTAATATAGACTAATGTAACATACAAAAGACTAATACGATTTCAATGAAAATTTATTTAAAAAAAAATCTATTCCTTTTTTTTTTTTTTAATTTCTTCCTACAAGGAGATTCCTATGTTTAGAGACTTTACAAGCTGAGAGGAACTCTACTCAGAACAATGGCAGAGTAAAGGACTCAGGAAAACTAATTCAGTAGTGAAAGCAATGTGCTGTCAAAGTGCCATTCACAAAAGGGTATTTTGTCAATGGAGAAGGAAACTAGTTATATGATGCTGTAAATATGTTTTCGTATTTAAAAGAACCTCAGATATATTTACAACCAGATACACACTGACTGCTGCCTCTCTTTATTAATTTTTCTGACATTTGCCATTTTGGATAGCTTGTTTTCAGGCTTGTACTGATGAGTATTTAAAAAAGAACCTTGATACAAATTAAGAGCACTGAATTCTTGATGCTTGTAAAATAGCAAAGAAAATATTCCAGATTATACACATCACTGTTATCTTGGTCACCTGATTTAGTTGATAATAATGAAAGTGCCTGGAATTCCGTTGAACAAATTCTTTGCTTTCAAATTTTATTCAAATGACATTTTTTAATGATGAGAATGTTTGAGGATGCAGAACTTTATATCTCCTCAAATCTGATTGAATAAAAACAGCCAAAAGCTGTGTGAACACTTAAAAGTGATTTTCTGACTGGTAATTTCCTGCTCCAATGCCTTAAAATCCAGCTGAGTCTAAACAAAGAAACAACTTAGAATGACCTGTATCACATGTTAACATCAGGATGCAACAGGAATTACAGGAAGAGGTGGATTTTACAGAGATGGCTGGAGATAAAATGAGAAATCTTATAGAAACATTGAATATACTTGAAGGTGTATCAGAGTCGTGCAAAAATGAAGATAATCTATGTATGAATCTCAGACAAGAATTCATGGAGACATTGAAGTCCTAGGTTCTCTCATATTACTTTTCCTGTTTCCAAACAAAAAAGAAACAACTCATATCAATACTGAAAGAATCACCTGTCTGCAGTACTCTAAGCAAGCCTTGATTGATCAAGGAATTTCTGGAGAATCACAGCTCAGTGGTAGAGTAGTTAGATTGTTCATCCTTGAGTCATGGATTCTCCATATGAAAGCAATTGGAATGCCTAACATGAATTATGTAAAGATTGAATCGTTACATTTATTAAAACTGCAGATGGATGTGAGAAATAAGAGAGGAGATTTAGACTGGATGTTAAGAGGAAATTTTTATTCAGAAGGTGGTAAGGTACAGGAACAGGCTGCCCATAGAAGTTGTGTATGCCTCATCACTGGAGGTGTTCAAGGTGAGGTTGGATGGGGGCCTGGAAAACCTGAGCCCCCACACAAAATGGGTTGGAACTAGATGATCTTTAGGGCCTCTTCTAACCCAACCAAAATTCTATGATTCTGTGATTTTGTGAACTCCCTACAGCTTTATGTCCTCAATTGTCTGCACTTTTTCTAGCCCCATCGAGGCAGTCCTATACATGTCCAGTTGCCCACCACCAAGTGTTTGGCTAGTACAAAATCACAAAATGAAATGCAATTTCATTATCCCCCAAGCTGTGCTTCATTGTCTTGATTTTTGTAGTACAGCCTCTCACAGGACTCTTGCTTGCTGCCTTGCTTGCAAATTTCTTCAGTATAGAGGCATGTTTTTGTAAGTGCAGTTTCATGAGAAACATCAATTATACAAGCTCCTTTCAATTTATATTTAGCCTGCTATGTGCTTTGCAGAAAAGCTATATGTGGCATGGCAAAAGAATGATCTGAGAAAGAATGCAACTTTTCCTTCCCCCAACCACCCCATGTATTTTCTTAGATTTATAGAAAAGCTGAAGAACCTTGTCAGTGGGATCTGTTACAAAAAGGGATGTCCTCTAGAAAGCTACTTGTAGCTAACTTCCAGAGAGGGGGAATTTATTTCTTAACCAAAGACAGTGGTAGCCTGACTCACTTAACATAGCACAATATCTCTCAAACTCTGATAAAGCAATATTTTGAAAGGAGACTCAGAACATTAGAAAGGAAGTCAGCAGCAACTTAGTCCCCTCGGGGATACCACCACGGTCATTACTATGGCAATAATAATTGGCCGAAAATACCTTAGTCACATTAGGAAATAACCATTAAATTGTAAGCAGCTCCAAATATACATTCCACAAAGAGAAATATGCTTGTGAAATAATCATGGAATAGAAAGGAGAGAATAAAAAAAAGATCATCCCAGATGTCCATCATCTCGACTTATTTGTATTTTCCCTGCGTCGTATAACATTAGTGTGATAAGGAGACTGCTCTAATGACCCAAGATGTTGCATGCTCCAATATGTCAATAGCAAATTATTTGTTTTCTCCTTCAAAGCATAGTGTAGATCTGCCTTTACTGTTTTTTTTTTTCATCTGTAATTTTAGTTGTTTGTTTTGGCTTCTTCACTGCTTATGATCCAGATTTCACTAGTTATCAAGTAAAAGATTCCTTCAACATGTTTACCTTTTGGTTTATGCCAAATCTTCTGAGCTGGCTGAACTCCCAATATTAAATCTATCTTTAACTTTTACCACTGCCACAAGTCCTACAACAATTTTAACAACCAGTATTACATGCCTCTCCCTTCTTATTTTATAGTGGTCTTACTACAAACATTACTTTAATCTGTTGTTTCTCACTGGATGCTTTTTGGTTTCTGGAGCTCTGTCCCACCTTAGTCTATGTTTAGGTATCTGTAAGGCATAGTACAATGTAGTTCTTGACAACCTAGGTTGGTGTCATAGAACACAGAAAAAACAGCTTCAGCAAAAGCTGAATTGCAAAGCTAAACACATAACTGTTCAGGAATGCCAGAATTAGTATATCTCCTATGTACTTAATTATACTCCAATACTGTTATTACCTGTATGATCATGTACAGTTTTTGTACTTAGTTCTACACACTCATCTGCTTTTTTCAGTGAATAGTATAACATCCTGCTGTGACTGTTTCAGAATTGTCCTGCTAAAGAATGTTCTTTCCTTAGGTTCTGTGTTTTGCTGCAGATTTGGAAGCAGGTTTGGAATTACACAGAAGATTGGTAAGTGATAGCAAGCTGGACATGGAGGTATATCACCTAAGAACAGGAGAAAGGGAGAAATCCATCACTCTTGACTTTTCAAGCAATTCAAGCAGGAGAAAACATTGTGCTACCTTGCAAGTTTATCAGAGCTCCTTGCTTCAAATACTATAGCTAAGCCAACAGAAGTAGCAAAATAAGCCTCCACTCAGGCTCTACTCTACATATGCAGAGAAAAACACAGCCTGGGCTAAGGCTTAAGAATTTGGAAGTGAGCGTGCGTAGGACACATAACTATTAATAGACTCTGGCCAGATGTAAGAACTTATTTTTTCCTAAACTTTCTGGTCTTGGACGTGTTCCAACCCGATCCCACCTCTACATGAGGGAAGACCCGTGTGAACATCCTCTGCCTCCCTTGAGTTCCCTGGGAAGTAGACAGAGGGATAGTGCAGACAGGAACTGTAGCATGCTTCAGCAAGATCCCAGTGTGTACCACTGTGAAAACAGCAGGTAATTGCAGCTGTAGGCATTGTCACCAACCCAAAATTGCACTGGAAGTCAATGTCAGAACAAAGAGTTGCTTGAAGATACATCAGGCCCTTGAGATCCTACATACTAAACCATCCTAGAAAATATTGAATGTGTCCATCACCATTTCATAAGTAAAGAATGATTTAAGGAGTACATTTGTTCATGGAAATTACACTGAGTATGCTGACTGCATAATTAGAAACTACAGGACAGCTTATGCAACCTATGAAGTACCCCTTCTTGTCAACTAAACATTGATATAATGTTTCATCTCAAATTTGCTGTTGGCATCTGTGTTTATGAACACTACAGTTATTGCATTTTACATGCAAATTATTTCATAGTTTTCCAAAGCAGGAAATATTCACTTTCAGTCATGAAAACAATTCAGCCACACAATCATAGTACTGGCAGTACTACAAGATAGATGCCATTACTTTTCTCTGGAATTTCAACAGCAAGAAATAAGGGTAACTGGTGAGCAAAAAAAAAAAAAAAAAAAGGAAAGGAAGACATAAGAAGTAGAATTCCACTTATGTGGCACATGGGAGAAATCTAGTATGATCTTTACTGGCAAAAATTTTATGGTAGTTTTAGGCCACTGGAAGTAAAGGACAATCAGGCACACAGACTGTATTGCTGCTGGAGTAGATGCAACAAGAGAACACTACATACATCCTTTTCTTCAATATTCTTCATTTTGATGAAACTGAAACAGAAGCCATTATATATATATCTATTTATATATATATAAAAAGAGATTAATACAAATAGTCATTTACTCTAGTGCATTCCTATGTTTGATGACCATTACACATTTTTTAATGAAGAACGGTTTCGTACTCCTGTGTTGTGGGAATGTTCAATGCCTTCATTTTCTCTTTAGAATATTCTTTCTGATGCTTAAGGATCAAGCATTTAATGAGCCTTTCAATATTATCTATTCATTGTAATTGGAAGAGTAAAAGCTTCACAGAAAAGAGTCCATTTGATGTAATATACATATATTTTTATATGTTATTATGAATTCCATATTATGTCTTTTGATGTAAATTCCCATATGTGGTCCTTATGGAACACTTTATAATTATTTCATTATGGTGCTAAATCATTCCCTATCAACAAATAAGAATAATGATTTTGAAAATATGACTTAGATGTTTCAGAATGCGTGAAAGAAAACCAAGAAAGTTTTGCTTACTTTGATGCACAATATTTCTCAAAAATGACATCAACAACTTTAAATAAAATAGGGGGAAATACATATTCCTAAACAGCTGTGAAGGTCATCATCCATTCTCACCGATGCTATGCTCAAATGCCTTGCTAGTGTAGAATTGAAATTATCTGGCTTTGTACTGTAATCTTAAAGTAATCCAGACTTGTAGAAGGAATCTGTTCAAATATTATCTGAAAATTATAGTTACCAATCTCCTACGAATCCATTCTACTCCTAGGTACAGGTCATTTTATATACATAGTATGAAATATATAATTAGGCACTTGCCTATAGAATGTTCATTTTCTTTACCCGAGAAGTAGATTGATTCCTTATCCAATTATATTTTAATCCTTCATCTTATCTCAGTAGTTCTGCGAAGTTATAATAATTTTATCTCTCCATATGATAAGAGTTAACACATCTTTTTTTTTTCTCTTTTTCCTCCTCCCTCCCTCCCTCCCTCCCTCCCTTCCTTCCTTCCTTCCTTCCTTCCTTCTCTTTCTTTTGTTCTTTCTTTCTTTCTTCCTTTCTTCCTTTCTTTCTTGCTTGCTTATTCAAGTAATATATCTGAGATTAGCAGGATAATATGTTGACTTTGTATTTCCTTTATTTGTGAAAGAAGAATATCCTAAAATACTTTTCAATGATATCCCAATGATATTTCAAATTACTCTAGAGCTCTTGAACTGATTAGACCTCTATTTTTGGAATAATTTATTTGAGAACTTTAAAGGACCTACAAAAGTCAAAAAGTTTTTATATTATTCCATTTTATAAAGAATATTACTTTTTTCCCTCTTAATTAGTAGGGATTTTCAATCAAAATAATCACTAAATGTCATAATTTATATTACATGATTTGATTCTAGCTTTCAAAGCTTACACTTATCTTCAAAATCAAATTAGATAATCTTTCTGGCTCCCATGAGGATGCTACCTGTCTTCTTCACACAGAGTTGTGAATTCTTCTTAAATGTGTTCTTGCTTTGAAGCTTTTTCTATCCTACTCTCACAGATGTATCAGAAATACTTATACTATCTGTGCATTAATCTCTGCGGAGGACTGAATAAATAAGACACTTCTTTAGTCAACAGGAAATTGTTTGGAGATGCATGTGATTTTATGTGGTGATCTTTCTACCTGAGTGCAAATATAACATCTATGAAAACTTGATGAGGATTTGATATATTTACTGGGGAGTTTGGAATGCGTAAGACAATGAGCAGACTGCACTCATTAACGAATGTGCAATTTTGAAGTGACTGTTTAAATATGAGTAACTACATGGAAAACAAGTTATAACCAATGTTGTAAACATTCTTCATTAATTTATTTCTCAGCGTTTAGTATATGAATACAACTGGATGATAGTTGTGCTTGCCAACCACAAGGGTGGTTTCCAGCATGTAGCCACAACATGCAATTCTTATCACTTACCCACAGGCTGTGTGAAATCCTACTCAATTTATTCCGGCACTTAGCGTACTGATGACTGTTTCAAAGAGAGTGAAACATGGGAACTGTGCAACTCTGGAGGTATTTGCTACACAATGTCTTCAAACGAGTCAGTACCCCAGGAAAAAAATAAAGAAGGATGATTCTAGTCTTTGAGAGGTAAGAGAGGTAGAGAGGATGTAACATTGCAATTCTGGGCTAAAGAAAAGGAAGAACAGCAAAACAGAGCATGGAGAAAAAGCACAGAAGATGAAGTGTGAGTCAATACTAATCCCTTGTGATCTGAGTTACAACTAGAACATAACACCGCGTACCAAAATTGACAGGTTCTAAAATCCACCTGCAAAGTACAATCATTTGCTATATTTGGTCATTTTATTAGAGGCACTGAGGCAGATAGTGTGATGTTGTGAAGGTTTTAAAAGAACAATTGTGAGGAAGGAAGCAAGTTTACCAACTTAAAACTACTAGCTGCAGTTGAATATCCCTGAAGCAAGACCAAGCAGAGGTGAATAGATGTGAACGGAGAGGGTTTCTGGAGAAGAGATGTTTAATATCTAAAAAAAATAATGATCTTATACCTTGGATAAAGGTAGATTAATTAGATTAATACAGTTTCCACAGCAAACAAACAGGCAAACAAGCCCTTTTAACTCCAGATTTAAGAACACTGTCTTTTCAGCACATTCCAAATAACACAAAGTTAAGTTATGCATTTTGCTTCTGAGACAGAATTTAGAGACTTTGGTAGTTTTTCTCTGTGGAAGAGCTCAAGCACATTCTGTTCACAATCAGTGGTGTCTTCTTTTGTTATGTGAACAAATACTTTGTGGTCCACCTCCTTTCTGTAAGCTTCTGGAGCATTATAACTGCCCTTGAGAACATATACACCCATCATCCATTAGGACAGCTGAGATTTTCTGTGAAATGTGAGTTTTTAGGTCCATGGAAGGACCCATGTCAGAGAGAAGATCTTACAGTTCTCCAAGGTTATATTAGCCTTGGACCTCTGAGACCTCTCATCATACTGTCTTTTTTTAATAGACAGTACTTTCTCACCCCACCTTTCCCATGGCTATTGTAACCTACTTTATGGAACCTACTTCAGCAGCAGGGTTGGACCTGATAATACCCAGAGTTCCTTCCAACCCCATACAACTCTGTGATTCTGTGATACAGCTCAGTGATTAGCATCTCTCCAACACCTCTAATCAAGACCTATCACGGACAAATGTTGGTAAACAGATGTCCCTGCAAAGAACCGAACTGCTCAGTGATGTTAAGTTGCCAGCATAAGCCAGCCCATGCTTTTCACCATCCATTCTTCCCATCCATCAACCCCATTTAGCTATTAAAACCCCTATATACACTCTTTTATTCTCTCTTCCTTGTACTGACAGTAAGAATGGGTATGATATAACATAGTGGTTCATATAAAACTTGGAAAGAGAAGCAAACACAGGCTAAACAGGATGTAGTAGCTTCTATCTTTGAGACTGGTAAGCAGTGATCATAACAGTGTATTCTCACAGTTTCTCTTTGTCAGTTAGGAGATGCCAAGGGGACATACCAGTAAACATAACCCCATTAGGAAAGAGCTGATTGGAACTGCTTCTAACTGACAGGATATGAGCTCCTGGCCTCCTCACAGAGACTTCCTGCTACCAAAACCATGCCACAGAGTCAAGTGCCTCTAATAAGCTACAGTTTCTTGCAGGGCTGGAACATTCAGAGAGAATGTGATCAAATAAACTAAGCATAATAATGTTCAGTTTATTTCACACACAGCTGTTGGTTCCACAATGTGTTCACAGAAATTAACAATTTTTCAAAAAAGTCCCAGAAACGGTGATTATGTGGCTCACACTTTGTACAAAAATAAACAAGCTCAGAACTGTAGTGCAGCCATCAGACTGAAAATGGCCTGGATTACACAATGGTTTTTGGTGACAGAATGATACATGTGCTAGAGGAATTAGTCTGAAAGGAGTTCCTCTACTTGATTCCTTTCTGTCCAAAAAGCTCTGAGATGAAGACAGAGTGGCACAGAGCCACAATAGTGCTTCTTACAGATTTATCTGTTCTGGGGTTCGTTTTGCAACACATTTCCTTCTGAAAACTCTAGGCCAAACTCTGGACTTCAGTTGCTGGAGATTTCAAGTACCCAGTAGATAAGACTATTCCTGGCTCGTATACTCCCTCTGAAATCGTGCTTTTATAATTTCTATAATGTCTTTACAATCTCTGCAAATTAGTAATAGGAGATAAATATCTGTGTTTGGGTTCCATCACTTCTGTGCTTCTCTTCTTACTTTGTAGGATTGCCCTGGGTCACAATGAATGGAGGGCAGCAGTGGGACAGCATCTGTTTTGGATAATGGCATCTGATTTGGATAATGGCATCTTGTGTGGAAGCCCGTGCTGTCAGCTGGCTATCTGAATAGGAGAGCAGAACAGAGAAGTAGATCTAGTCCGGCTGAGCTTCATGTCAAAATACCCAGGGAGACATGGGGTCAGGTTTAATTGGAACTGAGCACAACTCGCCAATATTAAAGACACTATGATAATAAAATATTTTGAGGAAAACAGACATTCTATATGTTAAATCTTTATTTCAGGATAAGATAAAAGTGCATTTGTGGAAAGGAATCTTACTGTGGTATTTGTTCACAGTACTCTAGTAATGGAGCTATAAGCAACTGTTCATAATAACTGTATAGGAATGCTTAGGGTATTTAATAACTATTTACTTGTATGAATCTTTTTTTATTTTATTTTTGTAATAATTTGACATACTTATTTTAGAGAACTTTCCTGAGGTGGAATAAACTGCCCTCTGAAAGTGTCTGTGTCTCTTCAGATTGACTGGGAAGCCATGAGCCAGCAGTGTGCCCTTCTGGCCAAGAACTCCAATGGTATCCTGGGGTGCATTAAAGAGCATGGCCAGCAGGTCAAGGGAGGTGATCCTGCCCCTCTGCTCTACCCTGATGAGGTCACATCTGGAGTACTCTGTCCAGTTCTGGGCCCCGCAGTTCAAGAAAGACAGGAAACTTCCAGAGACAATCCAGCAGAGGGCCACAAAGATGATGAGGGGCGTGGAGCATTTCCTGTATGAGAAAAGGTTGAGAGACCTGGGACTGTTCAGCCTAGACAAGACTGAGGGGAGGTCTTACCAACACTTATAAATACTTAAAGGACAGGTGTCAGCTCATTTCAGTGGTGCTCAGCAACAGGAGAAGGGTAATGAGCACAAACTGGAACACAGAAAATTCCATCTGAACATGACAAAGAACTTTACTTTGAGGTTGACAGAGCACTTGGACAAGACACCCAGAGACATTCTGGAGTCTCCTTTTCTGGAGATATTCAAGACCCACTGGACATTTTCCTGTGCAACCTACTGTATGGAACCTGCTTTAGCAATGGGGTTGGACTGGTTGATTTTCAGAGGTCCCTTCCAACCCCTACCACTGTGCGATTCTTCCTCCACAAACAAGATTGCTTTGGAGCCAGTACCAGAGATGTCCCAGAAGGTAAGTAGAAAGTATGTAAAAATAGTGAATTTACATTACCTTCTCAGTTCTGTCAGACAGTTGATGAAGTACTGTTAATGCTGCACTGAACATGCAGTTGAAGCATAAAGTACTTCTTATGCTCTGGAGTGGAAATGAACGGAATGTCAAGAAAGTGAAGAATTACCTAAAAAACATAATATCTTGCTATTGCAAAAGAGGAGTTCCTGGAGACATATTTGAATCCTTTTCTACACAGAGTTTTATTGTATAACATTTTTTCTTTCCATACTACACTCATTGTCACACTTTCTCCTGCCATTTCTGTAATGCACTTTTTTTCTGTTAATTTTTATAAATGGACATCACAACTCAGTGAGTGAGCTGCTAAAAATGTTTTACCTCTATTTGAGTATAGAGCAAAATGAACATCTCAAGGAGAATAGCCTAAGATTATTTAGTTTTGACACAGCTCTGAGTTCAGCTGAGGGAAAGCAAACAAAGTTTTATAACCCATTCTACTCACTTGAAACAGCAATGCTTGGCTGAAAATAAGAACTTAATTTATTAAAAAGTCTAAAAATTAAATCTGGTGGTGGTGTGTTTTTTACTGGCCAGTCTGTGTTGAAGTTTTGATAAGTAGAATCATAAAACTTCAATAATTATATTAAAGAATGACTCTTTTCAATATTTTTCTTTAGAGTAGACTACTACTGTGCTGTATGATCCAGTGTCCTTTGCATAAGTAAACAGTGATCTGTGTTCATTGCTGTAAGTTTGGAAGCTTTTTCAAAAGAAAAAATAGTTGATTATGCAAAATTTCACATTTTCCTGTATCACATCTGATTATTTCCCATAAGTACATTCTGTCTCTTGTTGAAGACCACACATGAAAAATGTCATACTCAATACTTTTGTTTCTCAAAACTGAGATACAGAAGGTCTGGGGTTTAAAAAATCAGATGTGGAAGCAGATTACAATTCTATCCATGGAATTGCTACCACAGCATCATAAAACAGTATAAAAGGCTGTGAAACTTTCAGCACTTGAAAAGCAAGCCTTATTTAAAAAATATTTCCATATGTTAATCAGATGTTCATGCTACTTTACACATTTTGATGTTAAACCCACCAGAGACAGATATTATTATATGTAACCACCATCAAGTGGCATCAACTTTCTGGAAAAAAACTGAAAGGATACAAATGTGCCTTCATTGTGTATGTGCTAAATGAAGCTTTTCTTTGTTTAACTGCCTTGGAACAGTTACAGCACATAGTGAGAGCCACACAAAGAAAGATGCATATGAGCAAAAGCAAATGGAATGGAACTAAGTTCACTAAATTTCTGATTTTCTCCAAATCTTGCAGGATATCATCTAGTAGATTCTTAGCAAACAGCTAAAGAAGAGTAATTCATTGATTAAAAAATGTCAGTGATGGAGAAGGACAAGGGGAAAATAAGGAGCAGTAAAATAACTTATTGTGTGCTATTACACTTCAAACTTTATATTCTTTCATACATATCTTCTGGAAGTCTATCTCTATGCAGTTTAGAATCCTTACAGCTTGGTGAAAAAAAACAGTTGCCGCCCACACAAACCAAAGAGCAGCACTTATAAAATCACAGTGATTCCTGTGGAGCACAGATTAGTTAAGATCCTTTGGCCAGCCATTCAATAGGCTCATTTTCTCGGATATCATATACTGGATTACTTCATTTAATTTTGATAACCTTGACCCTGCTTCCAGACCTCGATTTTTTGTAGTGAAAATTTTCATACTAAAATTTTGTTCTGAGGCTGTCCACCAGTTTAAGCTTATCCTTTCCATATCTCATACCCTTTTGGCACTTTAATGTAAAATTCAGTTTTCCATAGTTAAGGCCTACAGATAGAGCTTTTGTAACTGTAAGCCGTCACCAAGCAAAATGAGATATTCACAGATGTGGGGAAAAAGCCCCACCAACAACCACAAACAACTAAAAGGCAACAAAATCAAACCAACAACAGTAAAAAGGAACCAAACTCCTTCATCTTTACCTCATCTCTACCTCATTTACCTTTTCTGAGCTCTTTTGAGCAATATACGGGCAGAATCTTTTCAATGTCCCTTAGTTAGGTTCAGTTTCTCTACAACATGGGCCCTCTCTCATCTTAGCTTTTTCTCCAGTTTTGCTTTGCCCTGAAGTTGGTGGAGTCCCTTTGATTTGTAATTTAAAGTGCCTTTCTTCTTTCTGACTCCAAAGTCATTTTATGTGTGGCTAACTTGGTCAATATGTTTTTAAAGTTCTTTGCTTTCCCCCTGAGAAGAAAGTAACTGGGACAAATCCATCCCTCCTGAAGAGAACTCACATAAAATTAAGTTTCATGAGGTATTCATTTGTTTGATACAGGCTCAGTCTACAGATATTTATTAATATCTGTTAATCATAAATACACAGATGTGGAGGGCACTCTTCATCTATTGTTGTAACGCAAGGAGTTTAGGAAGAAGTGCAGGAGTTACTGTAGTAAAGAATGTCTAAATCTCAACAGCAATTCATAAGATGTACATACACGGATTCCCCAGGCTGAAACATCATGGGCCACAACTGTGAATTTATCACTTCAGGCTTGGTCTATTCCTTTGTTCACTATGCAAATGAGGTAAAGAATGTTATTGTTCCATGGTCTCTCTGAACACAGTATTATGTGCTTAAAAAAGGCTGCTATGAAGTAGCTTCTCCAGCTTTTCCTCATGGATCATGCCATAGATTCAAACCTGATGTAGTAGAGGGAGGTCGTACTGTATTTGAGCACTGCTTCTTTTGCAAGAGAGAATCATGGAGCCATTGAAAACTGAATTTGTTTAAGGGAATAGATTTAGTTTGGTTAAGAATAAAATCCATTGCTGCCAGAATGACCACTCAAGGACTTTTCCAGTTACTGTTAAGAATTGTATAATTTTGGGAAAGTGATGTGTGTTCACTTGGACCCGTAAAGACTGGGAGATGTTGTAGGTAAATTCATGGGGCAGATTTAGCTTAACTGTCTTGCTGGGAATTCCCCCTATCTTAAGTCTGGCTGTACTACCACTGTGCTCCAGCTCTATGCAGCTGCCAGAAGGGCTCTTTGTGACTATGGGATGATCTCAGTGTGAAATTAGCTGTAAAATGAAAAAGACCAATAAATGAGCCTTAACAGGTAGCTTGCTTAGTCCAAAACAAGAGGTAAAGATTAAGAAAGTTGCAATGAACAGCAAGAATATCACACCCCAAATTACTTGCTTGCATTTTGAACCAGAGCATTACAGAGCAAATGCGTGACTTATGCTGTACCTTCATGTTGTCTCTAGGAAACCTTTCATAAAGTTAATGCATACAGCTGTCACCCTTTAAGATGAAATGATTCTCTGAGGAAGGAAGGTAGTGGCTGTTGAGTTCACTTTGGTTTTGGATTTTTAGAACAATTCAAACATCTTTTTACCAAATCTGTTTTACTGGACAGAAACAGAATCATAAAATGAGAAATTGCTTCTAGAGCTGATATCCAGATATGTACTATAATATTGTTAAAATCATGAAGAAATATAGGTGCCAAATCCTAATACATCAGGGATGAGCCAGGAGAGATCTGTGGTATGCATAAGTGTTTTTTGCTTATGGAACAAGAACTATAAATTCATGCTCTGAATGCAGATATATTTATCACAAATAATAACACAACCCCTTGAATAAATCCTGGTCATTATGAATTCCATTTCCTCTAGTGAGTTATCAACTCTCACTTTCTCTAGCAACAAAAATCCACTTGCAGAAAATGTAGTTAATCATGAAACAGGATTTGTGTGAATAGATATTTTATCTCATCAGATATTCACAGCTGTAGTAAGATTACTAATAGTTTCTAATTTCGATGGTGCTTTTAATAGAGAGGAGAAACTTCAGTCACCTGGACCTGATATGTTTAGAGGTACAACTGGGAATGGAGAAAAAGAGAAAGACTTACTCTATGGCCATCCCCATCCCCAGCATACATAGATATATAAGTCCTGAATGGAGCAGTAAAACTCATTGTCAGTAATGATGCAGTGGAATACACACATCACCTTGTCTTACAAATCAATATAAGACATGTATTTTTCTGACTGATTAAACCCCAAAGGTCTTCATTTAAAGCCAACTAATTCGTGCTTCATTTATTAGTTATTACTTAATGTTAAAGCTAATTTAATATTATTCACCTGAAGTATATCAGAGAAGAATGAAGAAACAGGGGGAAAATGGTTACCATTCCCTGGACTGATCCTGTATAGTGAAAGGAGTAGGATGAAAAGTGCAGTAGCTGAAGTGACAGCTAAATGATACTGATGTACAATTTAACCTGAAAATCCTCTCTCTGACACCTTTCAGTACTGTGCTGTGTTTTACAAATAAAACAGGATTGCACAGTTAGAGACTCCCTATCTGATCTAATACATCCATCAACAAAGTAACACCAAACCAAGCAAACTGACAGCTGTCATTTTGGTTGCTGAAACTTACGAGTTATTTCCTTTCGTGAGGTAAGGTATTTTCATAGTACATAATGTGAGATTACACACAAAAATTAAAACTGATATTTAGAGTTCTGAGGAAATATGAGAGTATAATTTGGTTTTAAATATGTATTTGTGGTCGGTTAATCAGCATTATCACTACAGTTCTACCTGTACAAATTTAGAATATTTTCTCAAATAGCATAAGCATTTAAAATCCATCTCTGACAGTGGTGGATTGTAACACAACAGCTGAATTCAAGATCACTCTGCTGAAATGAATGCAATTCCATACAGTGTGTCCCACCACAAACTTAAAAAGCATCACTGACTTCTCCTCTTCTAAAACTTTGAATCTGCATTCTTATCATAGATTTCATGTCCTCTCATTTTTTTATTCTTTTTTTTTTAAAAATTATTTCTGTATTTTTTTCGCTTTTGGTCCTTTCGCTTTTGGTTTCTTATCCTTTCGAATTCTGTCCCTCCTTCAGCATGTGAAATCTAAAGACACTGGGTATTCCTCCCTAAAGCCAGCAACAGATGAAGGCAGCTGTAGATAGAATGAACTGTTGAAACTTCAGCTGTAGCCAGCAGTTCCAGCTTGTTGGAACGCCACCATCTATACACTTGGGAGAATTTTCGAAGCCATATAGCACAATAGATAACTGTTAGGAGAATCATAACATAAGACATGCAGATGTTTCTGATTGCTCCATCTAGTCCCGGTTTACTTAATACACTGAATTTTCTTAGCTTCTTAAGGAAGCGAGAAATGATAATAAGCACTAAAATGTCATGCACCACGGGTTCTTGGCATGTACTTCTTTGGACCAAAGAACACGTATGGCAGGAGAGCAAAAGAACCACTCAGGTCCTGCTTCAATGTAACATCACAGAGCAGGAATGAACCCGGGACTTTCTGCCCCTCGGAAACCTTTTATAATACAGGAGAGTTAAAAAGAAAAATGAAAACAACAATGAATCAGAAGTAAAAAAAAATGTTGACTGATGTAATGCCCATGGAAAGTTTCAATTACAGAAGCCCTTTTTTTCTGGTCTATTACTGAAGCTTAACTGGAACTTACTGGGGTAAAATCTTTTAAGGCAGATGCATAGTGATGCAACATTTTAAATATTAAATATTAAAAGAGGAATGCTGGAGCCCTCTGTCCTGCACTCTAAACACTTATGTTCTCAGAGCTGCAGCCTGGGAAGAACAGATAGAAGCCAAACAAGAAAAATATGGAAAAAATTATCTCCTGTGGGCTTTTTATAAAGGACATAGTGTTTGAATGGACAGGAAATCCCATATTATAATAAGGGAAGTCTGGAAAGCTTGCATCTGTGTGAAGTTTGTCTTTTTGCAGTTCCCCAAATTGGATGATAAACAAAGCTTTAGACCAGCAATTCCCAACTTCACCAAAGTGGGTGGAATGTAAAGCTGCCAGGCTCCTTGACCTGACATTATACATTGGTTATAGGGAGGGGTAAAAATCTAGTCTAATCTATTGCTGCCTATCTAATCTAGTGTTACCTCATCTACCTTAACTCCATGGACGTCATACTGTGACCTTAAGTGCCTGAGGAGCCCGGAGTGAGGCACCAGTACAGCATCCCAAGAGCTCTCAGCGGCAGGAACACCTTCTCTGCAGTACCTCGGTCTCCTAAAAGCTGCTCAGGAGACACCCAGGGCCTCTGTAGACGTGGCTGCCTTTCTATAGGAGTCCATGGGGATTTATTCTCCTCCTCCCTTTCTCACAAAATAGATGAGTGGCAATTAGGAAGCTGAAGTGCAATATGCTCCTGTCTTTCAGGCAAACAAAACCACATCTCTCAGGAAACACTTTAACCACAAGACTATAAACAATCAGCTATAAACAATGCAGAGGATGGTGTGGGAGGGGAACCATTGCCACTTTGAAGATTAGCCATTGTTCAGGCGTCAGTTCTGCATTCATCATGCTGAAGAGGAAAGGTGGCAGGCAGCAGAGCCGGGTGCCCATGTTCAGCATCGGCTTCTGTTTGCTGAGGGACATACCTGCGAGCAGCCCGCATCTCATGCCTCATGGAGAGAACTGTGAACACCAAACTAGAGCCAGGTTAGAGTTTTACATGACAAAAAAGAGAAGGACAGTCCATATATACTATAGAATAGCTCTGCTTGATCTTTTCAGAAAGTGGTTACACATACATTGAGGACAAGGGTTCAGTGAAAGATATAGTGTGCCTACAAAGTACTGCTTTACAGAAAAGGTAAACGTGTGAAACACCTCCCCTTCGAGGACAGGCTGAAAGAGGTGGGGTTCAGCCTCTAGAAGAGAAGGCTCCAAGGGAGACCTGAGAGCAGCATTTCAGTATCCGAAGAGGGGCTGTAAGAAAGAAGGGGACAGACTCTTTAGCAAGGTCTGTGGTAATAGGACAAGGGGGAGGGGTTTCAAACTAAAAGAGGGGACATTTAGATTGGATATTAGAAAAAAAAGTTTTTACAGTATGGGTGGTGAGGCGCTGGAACAAGTTGCCCAGAGAGGTGGTGGATGCCTCATCCCTGTAGACATTCAAGGTCAGGCTGGACAGGGCTCTGAGCAACCTGATCTGGGTGTAAGTGTCCCTGTTCATTGCAGGGGAGTTGGACTAGAAACCCCTTAAGGGTCCCTTCCAACTCAAACGATTTTATGATTCTATGAAATATAGACCTGGCCCAAGCACAACACCTTATCCAGCAAAACATGTCTAGCATTACACAGTTAATTTATGCAATAATAGCATGCAGGATTCCTCTCCTTTCTGCCGTACTTACCTCCTACATTAAATCTGCTTTGTTGTTTACTGTGTTCATAAGTTCAAGTACCCATAAGCAGACCTATTATAAAATGCTGAATACAGTGCAGATAACAAATTAGCTGTCTAACCTACTGTCCTTCATATTGCAACAATATTGAAATTCACCCAGATACTTCTTAGCTGTCCTGTAATTAGAACATTATCTGGTATGAAGAATGTGGGAACATTAGCAACCAAGACTTCTGGTCTGAATTGTCTGCATTCTTCTGTATGAAGTAAGCTTTCTTATGACTGCTCCCACAAAAAGAAGAAAAAAAAGAGAGAGAGGGTTATGCCATTGACTTCCAAGTGAGGAGATCCAGGCTTAGATGTTTAGTGTAGCAACTGAATCAATTGCTTGACTTGCCAAAAGATCACAGAGGACAAAAGTATTTGTCAGACGTACTTGGTTAAAAAAAGACTAGTCTTAATCAAAATGTTCACACTGACAGGGCCAAAGTCTACCCACAAAATCACCTGTTCAACCTCACTAAATTCAGAAAAGCTAAAGACATGAAAATTAAAATAGCAACAAAGCTTACCCTGCTATGATTATCATTTTAGATAAATAAAAAGAGTCAAAGCTGAAAAAAAAAACCACTAAAAAAGTCTATCTACAAGTTCAGTTGTATGTATTAGCCAAGTGAAATAATATACATCAAAAGCATGCTTCCAGGGTGGTTTATAGTAATTAGAACAAATGATGTTTTTGATTGCTGACACACATATTGTCCTTACACAACACAGGCAGTAAATAAATAGTTCAGACATGCGCAGTGTGCAAGATTGATCCCAGTACAAGAGCATGGATATAATATATATCCATGCTAATATTATACATATAGATATGTATATAATACATATGTATATATGTATAGATCCTTAGACACATCAGTGTGTGTCTAAGGACTTATACCAGATGTGTAATGGTTGTCTCATGATAACCTTGCATCTCTGCCTCTCAATTTGTTATTAGCAATAAGTTAATTATATAATTAATAATAAGAGGTACAAGAAACAGACTGATTTCTCTTTCAGGAACAGCTAACTGCATACAGGTGTGTGTGTCTTCCTTTCACAAAAAAATATGTCTTATCCATTCCTAGCATGGGAAAATTTTCACCATTTCTAGTCTTGAATTTTTTTTCCATTTTCCATTTCTTTTTTTTTTTTTTTTTTTTTTGTTATTTTTCACCTACTGCCATCCACAGTAGTATTCATGCCTCTCTGACCCTTTCAATCAATACCCTGACTATGTCCATTCCAGCTCAAGGGGGTTTAAAAATAGTAATTCTTAGGCAAATTGACTTTTATCATAGATCTCTTCAAGCAGTAAGAAAGTGTTTCTCAGATTCTGGCTTAGCTTTCAGTTCAGCCAACAATTTGACAGTCTTGAATCTAAGTACAAATTTCACTTACTGCTCTATTCAGGTTTTGGTAACAGCGTATCAAAACCTGAAAGTCTTGGGTTTCTTTACTTGGCTTAACTGCTATAAAGTTCAGAGCAAAAGTGACCTCAGTCATTAATAGGAACCAGATGACATTCCCCTTTCACTGATCTCTTATTGGCTTACTCTTTTTCAGCATGGTCTCCATAAAACCTATATAAATATGTAATGTGTAGTCCGTAGATGCAGGCTACCACAGCACTGGGTGGCTTTGCAGGCTCTGATCTGGCAAAATTCACATCATTTTGCAAGACTCATTCATCTTGAATAAACTTTCCTTGGGAGGTGGATTTTTTTTCTTGTGGTTTGGAAGGAATAAATATTCAGCTCCACTTGGCTATGGTTGTTTTTTTTCATCTTCTCATCTGGATTTTTTTTACAGTCCAGGACATTGTGGTAGTTACTTCTTACAATTTTGCAATGTAATGCACAAGCACGTGAATTTCTTGGTCTTGCAACTATTTTCCCTTCCACTAGCTCACATTTACCTGCATACTCAGTAATGAGACTGTGTTTCCACAGTCAGAATATGAACACATTCTCAAAAGTGTAGCTGAATACATCGGAAAACTCTCTTCTGAGCAAAGCTGTAATTTCTGTATATGAAATTTCAAACATAATATTCCTTTTCCCTGTTGTTTTTCTCCTGATGCCTTGTAACTTTGGGTCTTATATTCTGGTGTCAAACACTTGGGCTCCAAAAACAACTGAATGGTTTCAGAGCTTCAGTCAGAAAGAAAGAAAGAAAAAGAAAGAAAGAAAGAAAGAAAGAAAGAAAGAAAGAAAGAAAGAAAGAAAGAAAGAAAGAAAGAAAGAAAGAAAGAAAGAAAGAAAGAAAGAAAGAAATGTCAAATGTCAACCCAGTGTTTGTTAGAACAACAAATGCAATGATGATGTAGAAATACAGTGTTTACACATTGTTTGCTGTATTGTGTCACTAGTCTTAAACATAGCCTTTAATGCAGAAATGTCATTTTAATGCGGAATCAGGAACCACTGAGGGATCAAAATGATGCACACAGTCTTAACATGGTTGAACCCTCCTTTTGAAAAGCAGCCAGATTTTCCCAGGAGCTTAAATCTTTTAACCTTTCTCTTCAGTAGCCATCACCATTTCAATAAGGAGTCTATGGAACTAGCCATACAGCCACTGCACTGGAAAGACTGAAAACTGAAAGAAGAATTCAGTCCATGTGATGGGTTAGGGAGATGTCATGGGTTTCTATGCCATATTTTTATTTGCATAAAAAATAACGTAAAAGGAGAAGATATTCTTGAGTTCATCCTCAGGTATATGTAATTGCTAAAATACTCTGGAAACTTTATTAATGGAAAATAATTAGGAGCAACCAAGAAGTATAGAGACATATTTCAGTAGAAGCTTTAAATAAACATATTCTATCAATTCAAATGACCTTGGAAGAAACAATATCACAACATTGTGGTTAAAAATCAGAGTGAAGAAGGCTACCGCAAGAGCCATCCTGTAGAAATGGAACTCATGTCCAATTAAAATAAAAAGAAATTGGCCTAAGAGGTGGCAAGTTAGGTCTAAAACCATAACAATGAAGAAGAATTTAAAAGGAGAAAAGCATGGGCACTGGTTAAAAAAATTTCTGTCTTCATTCTCCTTTGATCTTACATCCTTTACAGTGAGTTTTTACTTTCTAGCACATTTTAAGGTAAAACATAAGTTATATATTATATATATAAGTATAACATGAAACTAAAGTATATAATTTCTTTTGTATTTCACTCTAATGAAGCTTTCTGATGATACAGAACTATTCAGAGCAGCTCAAAACTATACTGACTGAAAGTACTGTAGGAGAAGGATATTGGATAGATGAGAAACGGAGTTAATATACACAAAGAAATACACACAGGCAAATCTAAATTTAATCATAATTACCAAATGAGGGGGTCTAAATTTACTGAAACTATTGGACAAGTCTTCACCCACATACAGCTTTTGTATTATTGTATATATCCTTTGAAAATATCAAATCCAAAGTGAAGTGCCATCTATAAGGCAAACAGACTGGGAAGAAATTACTGTTGAAGGACTAAGGAACAAAGCATTAAATATCACTAAGCACAGCATTAATTTGCAGTGCATGCTCTCTTAGAAACCTTGTGCAACCTATTGCCCTGTATCAGAAAGGGCACAATAAAACATGGAAGTGCAACTAAAATGATCAAAGGTATGCAACCCTTTCTGTGTAGGGAAGGACTTATCTCTCTGGAAAAGAGAAAACTAACACGGGATATAGTATGGTATAGTAGGTGATCATAAGAAAATTCAGTTCAGAAGAGACCTCATGAACTCCAATGTTCTATTCTAATTAGGTGAACTCTGGGGTTTATAATCCAGATGGCTTTTGAAAAACTTTCAAAGATGGAAACCTTACATCCTCACTGGGCAGCCTCTTCCTCTGTTCCACTGTCCTTATGATGAAAAAGCTTTTCTTCACATCTCATTTGACAATTTATTGTTTCAGTACATACATTGTGTTCAGCACAAAGTGCAACAAACAAAATTTTTTTAGCAAAAAGCAAAAAAAAACCCCAATTTTTCAGGAAATATATCATTATAGATTATGTATAATTGCAGACATCTTCAGACTTTCAGAATACAATGCCATATTTTTCTCCTAGGATTATTTCTCCCAGGAATAAGCTTTTGAACACACGGTTTGTGAAGAAAGCCTATAGGAGTTTTAAACATGGCAAAGTCTATACAACATACGCTTTCCTGAAGTAGCTGCTATTTATCATTGTTAAAAACACTGAACAACAGAACTCATGATATTATGACATTATGCCTAGCAGACAAAGCTGACAGACTTAAGAAAAATTGGCTGCATACTTGCTCTGCTGCACACTGAATCCCTGTCAATGCTTGTGGGCTGCCCACTCTTCTTTCTACTACAACAATTTCTGCCTACTGCTGGATTTTTCCTCAAATGTACACCCTTGACCAGTTTAATAGGAAAAAATGGTCAACAAAAACATCTTGTCTGAATAAATAGAAACACAAATGTTTAAAAAACACATCATTGCTTCAGATCACCCACACTGAAACTACAGGGGTAAGTAAGAAATGCACTCATTTTATGAGCTTTTTTTGTTGTTATGGATGCAGGGAAATACTCAAGTGTTCAGAGACAGAGTTCTTCTCTGAAGAGTGCTGTATTCCCATATATAGTTGTATTTATTCGTTTGTCCTTAAGCCACCCACAGTAGCTTTCCAAAGCAGAGATCTGTTTCCATTCATGTTTCAGAGTTGTCTGCTGACAGCAGTGAAGTTAGACTTTGTGAGAGACAAACTTCAAAAGGTTTAGAGGTTCAAAGCTTGTATGGGCTTATCTGAATTTTTTAGGTCTGCAAATCTCTTGCTATCAGCCTACAGCTTGGTAGTTCAAGCACTTCCTGGTTAAATCCCAGATGCAAACAGAGACACGGTTTGACTTCAGAAGGCCCAGGCCAAGATACGCATTCAAGCTCCAGATAGACTTAAAAGGGGGCTGGAAAAAGAGAATATGTTAGCAAAAGTCAAAACCAGACAAGCACAGAGCTTTTTGATTCTTCATGAGGATCCCACAGTAGAAAAATACCAAAACTCTTATTTACCCACATCAAAAACAAGACTTTTTATGTTTTATATGATTTTACTCCACTCCAAAATACAACAGTTTCCACACATAGCATCTGTTGTAGTTATATTGGTTTGGTTGCTTAGTTGTTTTTTTGTTTGTTTGCTTGTTTTAACAAAAAGAGTAACAGAAATGTCACAAACCTGAGTGCACTGTGTCTCCCTCATCCCTTGTGACTAGTTCTTCTGATCTTTCCATATGTCATGAGCTGTTTTGGAGAAAATATTTTTGCTTTCTAATGGTCTGCTTATATAATGTTCATTGATACCGTGGTTGTTCTCCTATCCACAATATGCACATACCTGTAATCTCCTAAACAACATATCATTACAGCAGTGACCTGTTGAAATGCCACTACTTTGACTCCTTAGTACCTCTCTACAGCAGTAGGAAATTTGCTGAATAATAAAACCAATAACAGTGATTATTTTGTTATATGTAATCATTTCCATACTGAGAGCTCAGTGATGGAATACGAATATCTTCACCTCTTCTTTGCTGAATAGCAGCATAGAGTTAAAAGTTAGTGGCTTTTCTGTTTTAAAATTTTAGCTTGCAATAATAATTTCACATTACAACCAAGAATCTAGTTTATGTCTGTACTGAAATGTCACATAACATTAATGGCAAGGTATCATCTAACATACCAGCTATGATAAGTGGGTCTGATATTGTAAATGACACATGGCATTTTGATGAAGATAATGTCAAACTTCATTATTCTCTCTTTTACTTCAGATTTTTACAGTGGTGGTGCCATGGTATGGCTTGGCCAGTTAGCAATTTCAGAAAGTGTATGTGCATGTCATTGTAACTCCCACAACACTGTTGTTTTGTATCACTTTCGTACCACTTTGACTATGTTGGAGATCATGTTGAAGATTTTGTTAGCAATTAAAATAATTTTGTGGTGATGCAGATGTAACAGATAATTTTCTAGTTATTAATAATTTCTCCTAGTGTTTTTCTGTAGGTGCAATTTTGTTACCACTAATCATTGTTCTCATTAAAGCTGTATTTTCTATCATAGAGTAAGTATAACATGAATTTCTTCCTGATATAACATTTATACCAACTCACTGGACATTTGGTGGCAAAAGATGAATTAAGCATACTACAAGAATATTTTTCTGACGGCAATGTGAAGAGGCACTTTTTCTGAAACAAGTTTAGTATTTAGGTACATGGAGAAATGCAGACATTTGGAATACTTAGCTACAGCAATATAATAAAAAACCTTTGGTAAGACATTCTTGAATGAAAATGAATGAGTACACTGGCAATAAAAACAATGTTAGCTCTTCTGTTATCAATACAAATTGAATTACCAATAAATGGAACAATCAGAATTGTGGAAAAGAGTAAGAAGGTGTCACTGATATCATAGACATCAAGAACTTTAAGGAGGCCTACAAGAAAACTGGAGTGGGATTCTTTACAAGGCTGTGCAGTGATAGAAGAGTAATGGCTTTAAACTAAAGGAGTGTTGATTTATATTGGACATTAGGAAGAAATTCACTATAATGGCGGTGAGGCACTGGAACGGGTTGCCCAGATAAGCTGTGGATGCCCTCTCCCTGGAGGTATTCAAGGCCAGGCTGGATGGGGCTTTGGGAAACCTTGTTTGGTGGAAGGTGTGCCTATCCTTGGCATAGGGATTGGAACTAGATGACCTGTAAAGTCCCTCCCAATCAAAACAATTCTATGATTCTCTGAATGAGCCAGCCTGTGTTAACAATCCGAGCATGCCCAGGTGACTCAGTGTGTTCTACATTCTTCCAGGAGTCCAGCTTTTAGTTTTCAACTTTCTTTGGAGTCGTCTAAGCTATGACTGCTTACCAGCAAATACAAAAAAATCACAGCAGATCCAGTACGTATTTCCTCTCAAATTCAATGACTCCAGCAGAGAATGAATTAACCTAGCTCATTTTCCAAAATAGTACATAATATACAGTTCATTGGAACCTCAATAAAGCATGATTTTGAGAGATCATCAGCTTCACAATGTTCCTGGGAATAGTTAATCACTGGTGTTCTCCATTTCCTTTCTTGATTCTCTACTTGAGAGTCAGCCAAGCAATTGTTGGATAAATATATCTGATAGTTTTTAAAATGTCTCAGCAAATAATCAGAAATTACTAGACCAGCTCTTGAAGAAATAAATCCCAGTGTCTGGCTCTTAATGTGTGGCTCTTAAACCCAGAATTTTATGCTTAATAAATAGGCCAGGTGAGTGTCAATTAGAATACTTCCATTGTTTTTATAAATGCATATGCAATTGAGATACACTACATTAGAAGGCCTTATTTTTTTAATCTCCTGTGTTAAATACCAATCTCCTTATTCCACATAGGAAGAACAGACTCTAACTTGTAATTTTCCAAGTTTTGGACAGCCTTAGGATGCCTTTTCTTTCAAATAATAATAGCAGTAGTAGGAAGAATAATAAACAAAAAGAAAAGAACTAGTACATATTTAATGTCTTAATAAATCCCAGATTTTGATGATTAAGATGATGAGGCAGAATTATTTCTTTTTATTAAAAATCACCTTAAAATCCAAATCCAACTTTTTTTTTTTAAAGTATTATCATTGTTACTAATGTAAGCAGCATTCCATAAACTGTCAGGACCCTGCACATGCAAATGAACTATTGTGAGCTGCAGTGGCTATCCTGACAAGTTAAGTGTGCTATTTCTCCTATAAACCATTAACAATAGCATTGCGGACATCTACATTCTGTCACAGACAGTGTTCTACTCTCAAGACAATCAAGAACAGAGGAAGAAATAAAAGGTGCTTTCTAAAGTTATAATTCATCTATTAAGCTGTTACAGAGGACTGAAATTTCTGACTCCTTCCAGAGTTAACATCCTGCACTAAAGACTTATTTGTTTAAAATCAGTGACAAGATATTAAAACATTACTTCTTCAGATCCCAACTCTGTTTTGGAAATTATGTAATTAACAGTCCCTGATGTCTTTCCTCCCCAGATAAAGCAGCATACTCCCTACTTTTCCTTCAGGGATGTTCTCCTTCTGGCACTTGACTTCTAGAGAAAAGAGGAACAAACAGTCCTTTATGGTATTCTTTAAAAAAAAGCTCGTCTGACTGAATTCCATTTTCCCTCTCTATTTACATGTTAATAACATGAAAGTGTAGCAGATTAATTATCCTTTATTCTTTGTCTCTCTAGAAGTCAACTCACAGAAAAACTGACAAGTCTGTTACCAATTTAACTATCTTCTTCCTTTTTTGGTACTGGTAATTTCATGTACTACTTGAAACATCTTAAAGTAAAACAATCCTATAGAAACTGGACAAGTTTGCATTTCTATTGCTTCCAGCTAGATTCTGCCTGGCAGTCACTCCCTGAGTAGCTAAGAGGTTGTGAGGTATGCAGTCACTGATTCTTCAAGATCTCAAGGTCAGTGCTGGTGGCTAACACAGTTGGTGGCAAAAACATGCAGTGTTCTTGGACTTTCTTTGTTCTGCTCCATTGTTAAAAGCTCTTCTTCCCACCCCATTCCCTAACCTCTGTGTTATGCTATTGTTAAATAACCAGATATCTAAATTTTTTATTCTTGCACTGAAATTTGTTTACTAAAGCATAAAATGAACTCAACCTGCTTTTCAAATACATTTAGAAAAAAAAAAACAACCCAAAACCATAAACAGCAACAAACCAACATGCTCACATATGCACACTAAAAATAACCATACAAAACAGCCCAAAACCTCACTGCATGCCTCTGTGGGTTTCATTGTGGTTACAATGTACTCAGAGCCCTAGTAGAATTGTGGGTACTGTAGTAAAATGGAAATTTACTGAAAATGACAAATAAAGTGGGTAAACGCCACTCTTTCAGCAACTACTGGAATGTGATTTCTAAATATTTCATTACCCCGTGTCATTTACAGAAGATTTCATGGATCTATCATAGGCCAGTGCAGAAGGGCTTGTAAAATCGGTAATATTAACATTGACTGTCTAGTTTTTCTTTCAGTGGGCATTTTCTGTATATAAGTCAGTTAGACTGAGTTTCCTCTATTTGGGCTTGACTAGAAAAAGTGACATAAAAAAAGTGAAGTTGCAATGGTTTAATTTGAACAGACAGTAAGTTAAAAGAAAAACTGAGCTAATCTCAAGCACAACAGTATATCATATTACATACTTCTTTGACCATCCAGTGAAGCCACAAATCATGGACAATATTTCACAGATTTCCATTGCCCAGATTAATTTTATCCTCAGATGTATTCAGAGGGTATTCTTCTTTTCTATATAGCACGTCCATGCTCGCAGGGCCTATACTACCAGCCCTAAACATGGGATTAACATCCTTAAGAAAGCTTAATGTATGTATGGAAAACAGTATCTCTCACAAATGCTGTTGCAAGCTTTTAAGATTCTACAGCAAGTTTCAGAATACTCTTTTGTTTACCTGAAGTCCTTGCTCTGAGATTCTTAGGATTGTAGAATAATCTTGACCTTTTTTTCAAATGAAGTTTTTAGTCTCTAGTAATTACACAGAAAAGCTTCAAAATGTGACCTGCTCCTAATAAAGACAAAAAAATAAAACAATTATATATATATTTAAATATAGCACACATTTCTTAAAGATATCATGATAAAGTCAAATTTAAATCACTTATTCTGAGCACTTGACTATGGCAATGCTGCAAATATTTCAGGAGTAAAGGCAATATTTTAAACCAAACTTGATCTTTTATTGTATCATTCCATTGGCTTTATGATTCATAATATGCTGGTCTCATGAAATATCAGTAGGTTTATCTCAGTTAATATATGTTTATTATAAACTCACTGCAATGACATTCTGAATACCAATGCACCCTGTTCAAGCTTGCCATACTTCAGACATCCTTGCTTAGTTTTTCTGGCCCCATGCATTCCACTTCATGAAAACATTTCAGTAACCACATTAAGCTCTGGTATAAGCTAAACCAAAATTATTCTGGTATCAACAAAGCAGAGGAGTAGTATCCTATTCCACCAAGAGTTAACATGTTCTAATCTGATCATTCTACAGTGAAAGCAATATTAATGATGCTAAGAAAGAATATCAAAACCTTTGTCTTTCAAACTGCTGTAGTAGCACTAGCTAATGAAATTAAAATTTGGTTTTTCATTAAAAAAATGCAATTTGGGATACATTACCTGCAACTGAAAATACTATTACATCCGTTCTAAATATATTCCACCACGTAATATCTCCGAGCATTTGAAACCTCTTAGAATTTGAAACTCACTTGTCCTTTACCACCGTGCCATATATAACTTTTTATTTCCACTAGAGTATCTAACCTACTCCAAGTTTACTTTTCTCATAAATTTATCTTCCCACCTTATTATTGCCTCTAGTCAATATATTTCAGTCATTATATTCCAATAATTAATTCCCTGAGACGATTAGAAAAATCTTAATTTCCAATTGTGTGACCCTGTTGTGATCCATCAGAAAGAAGGCAAGGTTATTGCTTCTGCCTTCCATGATCATGAATGTGAATAATAATTCCTAGTTCTAATAATTGTACCCACTACTTTAAATATCTGCAATGCCCACTAATTTCTTGCAAAATGATGAAAGTAAATGATCATTTTTATACTAGATTTAATCTGTCCACGTCTAATAAAACTACAACAACACAAAACTCTTTTGTTGAATGATTTGCTAAGATTTTGAGAGAAAATACTGCCATACTACATTTGAAAGACAAAAATGTTATATTAATATAGAGAATGTTGAACAGATGTGAACAGTATCTCAGCACAGCTTTTAATTTCTCACATAGGAATCGACTGTTGCTAATATTTGGCAGTATTATCTTGCCTCATAGTGTTCTGTCATGATGCAACATAAGCCAGAATTTGGCACTATGTTCCAGTGGTTTGCAGCTCTACATTTATCAAAAGAGTTGTGTTTTGCTGTTACTTCAGGTTTGCCTGTCTCCTCTGTGTGGAGCATTCAGACATGAATAGGTTTGTATATTGAAAACATTTTTTAATGACATACCACCATGCTCTAACTTGGCTTTGTCAGAAAATGTTTGAGATATCCAGATGCACGTTAAAATGACACATGGGATATCATTTCAGTTACTAACAAACAGCAAAATACAAGAGAGGTTATCTGTTTTTAAGGAAACAATAATTTGTTGATGGTGAATATTTGTTACGGATCTACACAAACTTAAGTACCATGGTCCTATTTTGTAGACATGGACAAACTATAGGTGTCCAATAAGTTCACAGCTGTAGAAGTCATTACTTTTTCTAATCAGTACCATTCTTCAGAAATATTTTGGGGTCATAATTAAGCAAGGGAAATAAAAGAATCAGTCATGACATACATTTCATTGCAGGAGCTGTCTGTCTTCAGTCAAGAAAAAAGCAATGCAAAATGGACACAAAGAAGATAGTGCTTAAACTGCAAAAAAACTGCTAGGATGCAACAAATGTATAACTCACCATTGCATGATGGGATTCAAGTATATTGTTAAAACTCCTTCCATTTGGTTAAACATGTGTAGCCATGCCAGCTGATTTATTGGATCCCTTTCTTACTGAAGTAGACGTTGCTTCAAATAGCTCTCATCTTTGTAAATAAAATACGAGAACCATATCTTTGAGAGACTTACCAGCCAAAGATCCACTTTATTGAACTAGAGGAATTTGAACTGACTGCTGAAAGACAAGCCTAGAATCCATAAAAATAACATTGCCTATCACTTCTGAAAGTTACTCTTGCTCCTTAGAACTAATGGAGTCAGGAAAAGAATATCTAAATGATTGACATTTAACATTGTGTCCTTCAAAATCAGAGAACTTCCAGCCTGTCAGAAACATTCCACAGTGACATCTATCCACCTTCATAGCTATCACGTAGTTTTTTGCCTTCCTTTGCTATTGAAGGAGAAATGCTAAAAGATTCTTTTTCAGCTTGAAGAGTTTGGATCACTGAAGATCAGTTTCCAGACAAGATACAGTCCTGATGGAGAATATAGGCATCTTTTTTCTTGGTTTTGATCAAAAATCGGTTTGTAGTCTGATACTGTAAGATATTTTTTCAGGCTTTTTTCCAGTGAGTTTTCCATGCTGTTGTCACACATGTTAAATCTTATCAGCAAAATGGATTTTCACTCATCTGGATCAACTCACTTAGTAGCAAAGTCTGTATTCTATCAACCCATCCAGCATTTCTTGCTCCCCATACTGTCTGTCAGCCCAGCTGATTCCCTGTGATCACAGACTCAAACACGCCTACTTTCCATAGCGCATTTTAACTTTCAGAGTGAACTTTGATAGCCTGCTCTGCTTACAACCTCCCCTCTACCATCAACTGCTGAATTTTGCTAGCATGTTTTTAATAATGGTGCAATATTCTATGTTTTGGAACAGAAATACCACAAGAGTATGATACAAGTCAAAATCAAATGGTTTGTCAAAAGGCAATTTTGAGTTAAGAGGAGAGTCTTGGCCTTTTCCTCTCAGCCTACTTGGGTGGCATCATGCAAAGCCAACGAGGCAGCCTGATTTCCATTCAGGTAAAGTAATTCTCCTGCCTGCTTAAAAATTAAGAGATTCTTTGCAGCCTGGGCACCCAAGTGCATGACAGGATTACAACATACCCAGCCACCCACAGTGCCACAGAGTGGTTTCATTTTTTAGAAAACAAAACCTCTAGGATCAGTTTTAAGGTGGAGAATGCCCTTAAAGCTCTATGCTTAAGTGGAAATTCATAACGGGTATATCATACCCAGCACCATACCCCCTGAAAAAGGCAACAGTATTACAGCAGAGGTGGTTCTTTTTGGTCTTTGATAGTGCAAAACAAAACAAGTAATCCATAATTTGTGCTCTACACTTCGCATCTGAAGTATACTCTCCAGTATAGATAAGAGTATAGTTAGAATATCTCAGTAAGAATTTACTTAGAGGTTGGGCATGGGACCTTAATCTGGCAAGATTTCATGTTTTCTTCTTTTGGTTATTTTGCAAACTGACCTCTCAGGGCTCCTCACCCTCTCTTAAACACTAGTCAGAAATTGTGATGAAGTTACACTCACATTTCAATTTAAAGATTTCTCAGTTGCTGAAGTGTTTAAAGGTTTGTCCTTATTGGGACCCGGCCCTTCACAACAGTTGGGAGGAGTGTAGAAACTTGCTTGGAAACCTTGGTAGTTGCTCTAAGACCTAAGCCTTTTACTTTTCCCAAGAGCCTGGTGTTGCCCCATGGGCTTGTTGATGCTATTTCTCAACTGTTTGTATTTTTAAATGAAAATATAATTAAATCATAGCCTGGGAAAAGCCTGAGGTATGTCCCATTGTGTCATGCAGTCAGGGCAGAAGGGAAGATGCTAGAGCAGGCAAAACTCTCCCTTCTCTTCCCTCTGTCATCTTTGCTTCTTCTCAGAGGATGCTGGAGCTTGCTGAAGATAGGAAAACTGAAAAAACTACCTTCAGTATGGTAAAGAAACAGAAGAGATGTTCTGGTCCTCAAGCACGACACCTAACAGGTTAAACAAACTCCAGGAGCAGGTACTATGCAGGCACCATTTCAATTTGCCTTCAAAATTAATGGAACAATTTTCTTATTTAAATAATTAAAGTGCAACCAAATATATCCCCATTCTGTAAATTCTGTAAAGTTAGCTATTTCTTTGTACATGTTATTTACTCTGACAGCTTTAAAATCAAGTTAAAAATAAAGGGATCAGTAATGTTTAAATCATTACATTTTATAATGGAAAATACATATACTTGTGAAGTTTTATTACTTTATGTTAACCAAAGCATTAACACAGTTTCTTGAAAAATCAAAGACAGATTTTAAGAAGCAATTAATGTTGAATCTCATTACTTAGAGAACAATTAATAATTTCCTTGCATCAAATTAAATATTTAAATAAATAATTATTGGAAATCTCTTGGCTTAATTGAAATTTTACCATATGGCTTTCATTCTCTCTGTACCATTTCTCAGTGAATATATATATATTTTTACAACAGAACATTACAATGATAAGCTGCTGGTGTTTATGCTTATCTGCTCTCATGCAGGAATGTACTAACTCAAAACATGGCATCTTCTCATCAGTCTTCAACCATCTATTGTAATCTTGGCACTTAAAAAACAATTTAAGGTAACAGAGCTGAAAGAAAGTATTCCACATCCTGCACTATCACTGGCTCTATAAAACAAATAGAGACATTTTAACCATTGAATATCACCACATCTTGGAACATGTATACACAGAGAAAGGAGGGATTTTGTACAGGAAGATGTTTTTGATAAGTTGTCAGAAATCTCATGATTTGTGCAAAGAGAAGGCAGTTCTGCCATTCTGAGGATCAAATGCACACAATATAAACACGCACTCCCTCAATAAAGAACACTGGTAAATATATCCAGAACTACCACATTGTTTATATTTAAAAATCTGGTTTTGTATTGTCTTAAAGACAGAGGGCAAAGCATAAAGCTATATTTTACTTCAACTATTTCCTTGTTTCATAGAACTCTGTTTTAAATCTAAAGAAGCTGAACTTGGGTGGTAGTCCTACTCTATTAGTTATGGTCACCAAGTGAGATTGGCAGCTCATTTCAGTGAGATAACTGCAATGCAAGCGAGGTGGACAAGACCACAACTAATTGCATACAAAGGATGATAGCTGAGTTTTGAAACTCTGTCTAAAATGCACTAAGGAAGAAGAGTTGCATAGAAAATTATTCTTGATTAAGGACATCAAAAAGTCATGTGAGTCTTCACAAGGTACTACTGGACCTGTGTCTTCTCTGAGGAAAGTGCACTGTGTTTGTTTCAATTAATTTTCCATAAGCTTTTATCTAAAAGCAAGCTTTTCTCCATGGGCTCTGACTTTCCACCTGTCATTTTACACAGTCCTTTCAGACTTCTCTCTTCTTCCCCCTTCATCTTCCTTTCACATCCACACCCCTGGAAGATACTGTTGATTCATCTCAGAATACTGAGCTATGTGGCCATAAAGCTCTTTGCTGTTTTTCTGTGTCCCAGCGGTCTCTCACAGCTACCAGCAAAAAAGATGCAGTATGCTATGGCCGTAGTCCGGTCTTACACCATACAGTTATATGTCCTCATTCAATCTCCAAGGCAAAGATCCACTGGCTCCAAATACCTGATTCAGAGCCGAAGTTGGGGTACAGCATTGTGCAACATCAAAGGACAGTGCACATATCTCTTGTACCATGGCTCCTCCCCAGCTTGCAGTTCCACTCTGTGTTCCACCTGAGATGAGATAAAGGAACATTTCAATCACTGATGTTATAGGTAGGCAGCATCACTTTATCACATAAATCAGTGCAGGGCACCTCATATATTCAGTAAAAAAAAAAAAAAAAAAAAAAAAAATGTATTACAGACTGTCAGGTCAGCCACTGCACTGGAAAGAAACACTGAAATGTAATATAGTCTGTTTTCCTGACCATACATTCAGGGAGATATTGACTTCTCCAGGAACAGAGAATCTTGTCTTTGGAAGTGACATCAAACCTGCTGCCAAACCTGTAATCATTTCTGGGTTCCATAGAGGCAAATGAAGAAAAAAAAAATGGAGAGTAGAATATTGGGTCCCAATGAGATGCATCCCAGAGTCCGAAGGGAATTGTCTGATGTAATCACCAAGCCACTCTCTATGATATTTGAGAAGTCGTGGAAATTAGGTGAAGTTCCTGGTGACTGGAAAAAAGGTAATATCACACCAATTTTTAAAAAGGGTAAAAAGGATGACCCCAGGAACTACCAGCCTCTCAGTCTCAGCTCTGTGCCAGTGAAGATCATGGAATAGATCCTCCTGGAAGCTAAGCTAAGGCACATGGAAGGCCGGGAGGTAATACAGGAGAACCAGCATGACTTCACCAAGGGCAAATCCTGCTTGACCAACCTAGTGGCCTTCTATGATGGTGTCACTGCATCAATGGACAAGGGAAGAGCCACTCATGTCATCTATCTCTACTTCATTAAGGCCTTAGACAGAGTACCCCACAACTTCCTTCCAAAGTGGAAAGACATGGATTTGATACTTGGACTTCTTGGTGGATGAAGAACTGGCTGCAGGATCGAGTCCAGAGAGCGGTGGCCAGTGGCTCAATGTCTGGATGGAGATCGGTGACGAGTGGTGTCCGCCAGGGGTTGGTGCTCGGGCTGATACTCTTTCATATCTTCGTCAATTACATTGATGGTGGGGTTGAGCGCACCTTCAGCAAGTTTGCCGAAGTTTGTCAAAGCTGTGAGGTGTGGTCGACACACCAGAGGGACTGGGTGCTATGCAGAGAGACCTAGACAGGCTTGAGCAGTGAGCCCAGGGGAACCTCATGAGGTTCAACAAATCCAAATGCGAGATCTTACACTCGGGTTGAGGCAACTCCCATTACCAATACAAGCTGGGGGATGAAAGGAATGGCCCTATCAAAAAACACCTGGGGGTACTGGTGGATGGCAAGCTGGACATGAGCCAGAAATGTGCCCTCACAGCCCAGAAGGCTAACTGTATCCTGGTCTGCATCAAAACAAGCATGGCGAACAGGTCAAGGGAGGTGATCCTGCCCCTCTACTCTGTGCTGGTGAGGCCTCACCTGGAGTACTGCATTCAGATGTGGAGTCCTCAGTACAGGAGGGACATAGACCTGTTGGAGCGCATACAGAGAAGGGCCAAAAAAGGATCCATGGAATGGAACACCTCCCCTGTGAGGACAGGCTGAACGAGCTGGGGCTATTCAGCCTGGAGAAGAGAAGGCTCAAATATGACCTGGTAGTGGTCTTTCAGTATCTAAAGGGGAGCTACAAGAAAAGAAGGGGACCGACCCTTTTGCAGGGTCTGTGTTGATAGAAGGGGAAATGGTTTCAAGCTCAAAGAGGGTAGATTTAGGTTAGATGGAAGGAAAGAATCCTTTACAGTGAGGATGGTGAGGCACTGGAACAGGTTGCCCAGTGATGTGGTTGATGCCCTGTCCCTGGAGACTTTCAAGGTGAGGCTGGATAAGGCCCTGGGCAACCTGATCTAGCTGTGGTTATCTCTGGTCATTGCAGGGGAGTTGGACTAGATGGCCTTCAGAAGTCACTTCCAGCTCTAAGGATTCTATGATTCTATGATTCTATATTAGCTGGTATAGCTTGAGGTAAATGACAAAGAATCTGCAATCAAGACCTATAATGACTAAAATCTTCTGATGAAAATAGGAAAACTTACCACATACACAGTCCCTACTCCAAGCATTAAATCTAACTGGAAAAGTTTCTTTCCACAAAGAAGGAAATGAGCTCCTGTGTGTGAATTGAAGGTAACTCCAGGTTCATCAGTCATCTGTCACGTAAGAACAAAGGGCAATTGTAATATAGTGAAATGCATCAGATGTCATCTTTAGACTCACTGTTCTGTCTCGTGACTCACTGTTCTGTCTTGTGAATTTTCTGTCTTCCTTGTTTTACTACATATAAAATGACCATATGCATCTTTGTGTGTGTTTGTAGACTAAATGTGCTTCATTAAATTTATAGGTAGAGTGTACTTTTCAGTTTCTGTTCTTTATGTAGTCTGGTCATTAAAGGTAATAACAGTAAAACACTGCCTCCAAAATTGTGTTATAGGGCATTATTGCAAAGTCTGTAACTGTTCTGTTATTTATAGGTTCTAATTTACTGCTTTTTGTCTAAGCAGTCATGAACTAACTGTACTCCAAAGTCTTGCTCTTTTGATGAGATGTTTAGACTACCATTTTATTGTTACATGCTTTTATTCTTCAGTTCATACTATACTGATTTGTTTCCTGCCTATGTGCACCAACAGTTCAGACACTGAGAACAGGATTAGTTGGAAATAATTTGTGAGTTGGCCTTATGACTTAGAGTCTCATAAATAAGATAGCACATATAATTAATGCTTCCACACAGAGGAGTAGCTTTACCTGTGATCTGAGACCCAGGACTAAATGCTCATAATGTCTAACTAAATTGTCACAATACTTTTTTATTTCCAGCTTCTTACATTTTGTTGTGACAAGAATGCTGAATTTGGGAAACCTTCTCTAGAAGGGATGAATTTCCAAAAGAAAATGAGCAAATACAACTGGAAGGCATAAAACCGAGCCACAAATTCTCCTGTCATCCTCAAATATGCATGCAAATGGATGGAGTAATTCTGAGGCTACAGAAAAAAAAGAGTAAATCACAGCTACCATATAATTCTCTGAGTGACTCTTTGAAATTTTCAAATGGTTATGTTTTTTCAAAATGATGCAAACAGTTTGCACCTCCAGAGAAGTGGCACCATTAATAATTTTTCTTGCCAATACTGGTTGATTAAAAACAGGCGCAAATTATTTCTCTCTTAGTCTGCAATAAAAGAAAAACAAACTTAGTAATTAAATATGAGGAAATCCTGCTATTTCACCTTAAATGTCAGCCAAAATTTGCTTTGTTCCCCTGTCATGATTTTAAAGGTCAATTATGGAAAAAATGTTCAGGGGAAATTGTAAGCACTGAGGTTTTCCTAACAAGAATATGATATCTGGAACTTGTGGCATTCCTATTTACAAATTTCTGCTGAATTGCTCATTCACTAGTTAACTTCCAGAGTTAGCAGTGGAAACCTCATTTAAGTGTAACCTAAAACCCATTTGTGGACTGCAAAATGTCAATACAAAGGTTAATTCCTTGCAGAAGCTCCTTTTAGAAGTGGAAATAAAAGTATTATAGCCTATAATCTGAAATGAAGCCTTTCTCTTATTTATTATTTCTGTGCACCATTTTCTCACTAATTAATCCTTCAGATCACTTAGGAATGTCAATAAATAGTTTTTTGTTCAGACTCAATTCACCAAGATTCTCAATATAATTTCTTCCTTTTTGCACAGAATGAATCAAACTGTGTCATTGTTCTCGCTTATTGGTGTGGGAATAAACTCAGCAAGCAGCTGTTCCATAAAAGGCATATTAGTAGAGTTGGTGAATGACATACTTCAGGGCAGTTTTTCAAAAACACTTCAGAAGAACATGAACAGTCATGAGACAGATTGTCAACACTAGAAATGGTAACTTGGGTGGAGTGCCACTGAACACCTAACAAAAGTGATGCTTGCAAGAAGGGACTTCCCTTCTTTATAGTTTCTTGTTTCTGATTCTTTTCTTAATTATCTCCATGTGAGTCAGAAAGGATATCTAACCAAAACTGGTTGGTATTTGCTTGGTTATGAAAGTCATCATTCAAGAACAGTCAAGAAAAATACAAGGTAGGTTGACATGGTATTTATGTCATTTAATTTTCCAAAACAGCATTGAATGCAAAAAAAAAAAAAAAAAAAAAAAAAGATATGATAAACAATTTCATGACACTGCAAATGAAATTAAGGATGACTTTCTTAAGAAGCAGAGACAAGAGTCCAAGGAGCAAAATCATTTAGATGATTAACTGCCTTACACAAAAATTCAACTCAACTTTAGAGAAGTTGATTAGAGACAGGAACAAAGGACAACAATGGACCAGAGAGAGGAAATAAATATGGAAACACTGGCCTATCCTAGAATATGCTTCCTTGTACGTCTTACATGTATTTTTATTTCCTATATATCGTAAGTACAAAATAGAAGCACACAATAGATTTGTCTATTTCAGTGGACATCCACATTGATGTTACTGATGATAAAATCAAACAAAGAATAGATGTAGTTATATAAGAAAAAAAACCAAACCTGATGTAACATTCCACTAATCAGAATAATTATATATTCATTTTTGGATAATTACAAACTATATTATGATTATAATATGAGGATATTATGAATATTATATGAGGATTGCCTGAAGGAAAAATGTGGAACTTAACACTGAAAGTGGTTAGATTTCATAAACAGGGCATTGGCCTGTTCATGATTAATGATTAATATAGGTCTTAATATAGATTACTATAGGTCTACGTGGAAATCCACTCAGTTTATTAGATAGTTATGAAATAACCTGCCTATAAGATTTTTTTTTTCCTGAATGCTACTAACTAGAGGTTGGGTAATTCCTTGAAACATAAGGTTTCATATCCCTTCCAACAATCTTAGCATTAAAACCGTTAATTATTTTACATGACTTAATTGTATCTCCTCATATTTTTCAGTTGTATACCCCCAGTCAGAGTCTAAAGCTAGGACACACCTTTAATAGTGTACATTGCCTTAGAATATATTTTCTTTTAAAGCTAAACAAATGAAAAGCAGATTCATGATAATGACTGAGTGTTAAAAAAATTGTTTCTCATTATAATTAATAAAGAACATTTAAACCCCACCCTTAAGGACACTCATCTAGCACTAAACAAAAAAAAAATCTGGAGTCTAAAATAACATTGTCAGAAACTTCTACTCAGCATCTAAACTGTTCTGCTGGCTCTCTGCAATTCACTTATTTTAGAAGCAAAACTTAAATGATTTAATTTTGGATGGATATATAATTTACTTCAAAAAGAATCATACTTAGAGGACATATTTTCCATGTATTTAATTTCTTATCATTTAGATGTTCTTTTTGATAAGTATTGTTTTTTCTGATTATGAATTAAATAGATGTAATTTTCTTGTTCTCTAATGTAAAATAATATCATCTCATCACAAAGAACAGCAAACTAAGTGGGTGGAGTTGTCACAAGATTTCTGCTGTACTGAATGAAATAGATAAAAAAAACAACTGCTTTGTACATGAAGAATTCCACATATACCTCTGTTCAGTATTCTGTGACTAATGCAGTTAACAGGAAACTCTCAGAAAACAAGAAGAGTCTTGCAAGGGAAGCTCCTATGGGAAAAAGAAACCTCATTTCTTTACAGAGAAAGAGTATAAGAAATGAAAAGATAAGAGGTATAGGTTGATTCACTATATCATACTTCTTCAAGTGAGTATGATCTAAATTATATATAGTGAGCATACATTTTTCCTGAAATAAGGAATTCTTTCAAAGGTTAATCTTCCTTTTTCAGTCACAGACAGTAGAACAATGAAATATTACTTAATATCAAGCTAAGAAAAGTATTTCAAACAAAAATTGATTTGTAGTTGTACATAGATTCCACCATGACCAACTAGCTTATCTAAGTGAGTAATTGCAAAATCATTTGGAATACTTAATGGTGCGTAGGAACTCTAATGTACTCTGGTGAACTCATTCTTTTCCGTATTTATGTTCTATGGTAAGCCTGGTACATTTTCCAGGAGAATGTTTCTTGTCATCTGATGAAGAACATACAATTTCAAGGCTAAAGCCAGACACTGCTTGCAGGAGCATGCTGGTTGTTTCACAGGTTAAGCCATCCTTCCTTGGAAAGAGCCTTACTGTGAGGACCATGGACAGATCTTACTCTTCTCATATACTACCACAAGCTCTGCATTAGAAAGCTGTTTTCAGCTCAGATGTCATGTGAAGTTCTTCTGTATTGTGAGGATGTATTTAGGAACAAGACTGAGAGAATGAAGCAATCTACTAAAGTTCAGCGTATAACATCATTATACAAATGTACAAGAGTTCTCACCAGTCTGTGATTCCCTTGTCTCAGCTGATAGTGAAAGCTTAATTAATAAAACTGTTTCTTCAGTTAACAGTACCTTACCTCAGACTCTACCTGTGCAAGAGCAAAGTTGGTTGTAGTGAATTTTGCCAATGATTCCCCTCACTGTATACCCCCCCAAATCTTCAACAGTGCTTTTCAAATGTTCTAGAAAACCTCATGTAGCACTGGAACAAGTGAGAGTAGTGCCTCCAAGCTGGCATCCACGTTAGGAAAAAGAACAAGTAAATTTTTCCAAGAAAGAAAACTCTAAGAGTTCTTGAGGAAATTGAACAAGGTTGTTTTTTTAAACAAAAAAAAAAAAACAAAAACAAAACATGGCTACTAATTTCTTTCAGAATTTCCTACAGCTTTCCAAAGAATACCTAAATTACCTCAGAATAAACTCAGGAAAATCTCTTCAAAGGCACTGATGAAGAAGACTGCAGTATGAGCTGTGGCAGAGATATTTAAAAGCCAGACATCACAATATGGAAAGGCACAAGAAGGGTAAACCAGCTGCAAGCTACAGTGAACAAAGTGCATTCATTCCTGGTCCTTACTGGAGCACAGGAGTTTCACTAAAGGAACTCCTGTGCCTCAGTAAAAGCAGACCTTTATGCTAGAAAAAAAAAAATAATTGTAACATAAACAAATGACTGCAGTCCCCTGTTTGGCTGGCATCATAAGACACACATTCTTCTTGTTTCTTCTTTAAGCAGATTGAAATACACCTTTGGCATGGCTACATGTCTAATGCACCACATTCCCTTATGGTCCTAACTATTCTGAACTACACTGCTCTATTTATTATGGAGGACGCCTTTTACATGCAAATCCTGCACAAGAATGGCTGTAAAGAGAACTGGCAGAACTATCCTACTACAGTCTCTCTTTCTACAAAATGACATCATCCAACCTGACTGGTTTGGCTCCCACATTAGTTACAGTTTTCACAGCTCAAGCCAGGAGAGCAAGGTGATGGCATTTTTAATGCTTGCATTTTGCTGGTTTATGAGTTAAGGTAGGTGGCCAGGTGCTATTTCGTAGGCTCATCTGTCAGTCTAGTGCTGTATTTGCAGTACTGTGAGACTAAATGAAAATGTTGTGAGCAGTTCTTTATGCTGGAAATATAAATGTTTTCTTTTCTGGAAAAGGCTGCTGCCTAGTGTAACAGGAAGTGATCTAATATTTCATGTAATAGCCTTATTATCGCTAAAAGATCTGAATTTAACTTAGGTAGTCAGCATCTCATGACATTCACTCTTTCATAGGTAATATTTGACAATGTGGTAAAAAAAAAAAAAGAAGAGGAAGGGAATAATAATTCATTTCAATCACATTTCATTATGTTAAAGGACAAGTTGGCAACAGAGCAGCAAAGATCTTTGAATGATGGGGTAAGGACTAAGGAGATATTTGGCATGAAGTTCTTCCATTTTGAATAACTAGGATCAAATGCCATTTTATTGCTGTATAATCCTCCATCATATGATGATAGACAGCAAAATGGAGAGCTAGACCACAAGCACCATGCAGTGAAGATATTAGAATCCTATTCTTGACACTTGAAAATTCAAAAAAAATGCAAAACAGAAACAAAAATCCATATTCTTTGCTACTTAGAAGAGTCATACTTTCCAATTGTTTGCAAGGGCTAAGTGCTAGCCTCAGAAGTTAAGTGGTTGCTTATATAGGATGAAGTTTGCCAGTTTTACTAAAACTGTGTGGAAAAAGTAACCCCAATAAGAAAAAAAATGTAGTAAACAATTCTTTGTCCTTAAAATTGTCCTATTTAAAGTGTTTTAATTCAGGCTTCCACAAAAGCAGTGCTGGTTTTATTTCTTTAGTTGTTTGGCAGTTTTTATATTTCACAGCACTTTGGATATCATGGAGATATGATCAGATAGGAACAAAATGTCACCTCTTAGCTTTTGTTGTCAACCTATTGTAATTTGAGTTTTCACACACTAAGCTTTACATTATGGGCAGTTCACAGAGTGCCTAGTTGTTTAAGAATTTCACAACTTTTCTCCAAACTAGATATCAGCAAAAATAACCATTCATAGTTTGTTCAGTTTCATAAATCAGTCTGAAACAGAGGTGTTGTCGTCACATGCAAGAATGTGATTAACTCTTAAAACAGATTAATTACAAGATTTGAACCTTAATGTGTTTTTTCCCCTTGTTCAGGAGAGCATTTTGAATATATTATTTTGCTCAATACATGCCTTCTTCTCTATCCTGATGAAAGAGATCAGCCCAGGAAAGTGCATTAAGATAGTAATGCAGAATTCCAAATCTTTCCAGTGATGTTGCAGTACCTAGTCATAACCAAATTGAAACTGCAGCATTTGTTGAATTCGTATACGGGCAAACTGGAGTTCTGCTTGATATAATGACTGGGCTTTTGCAAATCAAGATAGATGTTTAAAAGTGAAATACAGAAAGAAACACCTAAATGACCAGTCAGTCAAAATTCTCTGAGGTGGCCTTACAGTATCAAGCAAGTTGTGCAAAGATATTATCAGCCTTGGTTCATCATACTGGTAGGCACATTAGAATCTGCTGAGCTGCTTTAGACATTGTAGGACTTCACTGCCATATGATCACAATATTTTTACTGCAGACCCGATGGTCTGCTTATCAACAACAAAACATATGACAGAATGCTGGTATAACTTTCTGGCAGACTCTAACCCCTGTAACCAGCAATAAATGGATCCTATATGGTCCTCCTCTGCAACGAATATCATATTTACTTCACTTGACTGTATTTAGGTGGAGAGGTAAGAGTGAGCTAGATAGGCTGACAAGAACCTCATGAAATTCAAAAGTAGTATTAGCGCTGCCAGCAGAGGGTTTCCTCCCTCTGTTCAGACCTTGAGAGACTGCTTTTGGGGCACTATGTCCAGTTTTGAGTTCCTTGATACAAAACTGGAGCGAGTCCAGTGGAGGGCCTCCAGACGGAAAAGAATCTGCAGAGTATAGCATATAGGAAAAGTTTTGTTTGTTTATTTGTTTAAAAAAAGAGCTCAGGAAAGATCTTATTATCAAAAGTCTTCAAAAACCCAATGGGAAGTTCTGTAAAAAAACAGAGAGCCTCTCTTTCTATCAATACAAGCTGGTGAATGTAAGGATGGAGCATGGCCCTGCTAGAAAGGACCTAGGGGTACTGGTGCATGGCAAGCTGGACATGAGCCATCAATATACCCTCACAGCCCAGAAAGCCAACCATATCCTGGGCTGTATCCAAAGAAGCATCACCTCAAGGGAGGTGATCCTGCTCCTCTGCTCCGCACTGGTGAGACCTCACCTGTAGTACTGCATCCAGATGTGGAATCCTCAGTACAGGAGAGACATGGACCTATTGAAGCATATCCAGAAGGGGGTCACAAAAATGATCCAAGAGGTGGAACACCTTCTCTGTGAGGCCAGGCTGAGAGAGCTGGAGCTGTTCAGCCCAGAGAAGGGAAGGCTGCAAGGTGACTTGATAGTGGCTGAATAAAGGTGGCTAGAAGGATGGGGACAGATTCTTTATCAGAGTCTGTTGTGACAGGGCAAGGGAAAATGGTTGCCAACTAAAAGAGGCAAGGTTTAAATGGGATATAAGAAATAGGTTTTTTGTGATAAGGGTGGTGAGGCACTGAAACAGGTTGCCCAGATAAGTGGTGGATGCCCAGTCCTTGGAGACATTCAAGGTCAGGCTGGGTAGGGCTCTGAGCAACCTCATCTAGCTTTAGATGTCTCTGTTCATTGCACAGGAGACCTTTAATGGTCCCTTCCAACTCAAACAATTCTATGATTTCATGGTGTGGCAGCTGTGCATGGCTATTCAAAACATGTCTTGTCATTCACATTACTGCTGCCACTGCTGAAATGCACCACCCACCGCCTCGCTTTGCTCATGTCCACTGTTTGTTCTCCATAAACCTTCAGCAAGCGTTGATGAATGTCCATGGATGTGATTTTTTTCCTCATGGAGGAATTTGATGACATACGTTTGCTTCATCAACACTTCCATTTCAGATACCATTTTGTCAGACTGCCCCTCTTCTGCCATCTGTCACACAGAAACAAAATGAAACAGAACACTGGTGGGAAGGTTCAACCTCTACTGCCATACCACCAGCATCCACCTCTGAGGTCATGGGCCAATGTCATAAAATAGGTGGCATTACTTTTAGAGCAGGTTATGCATCAGAGAGGTCAGAATAGCTTAATCAAACAGGAACATGTTCTGTGTCACCTGACAGATTCTCCCAGAGTTTTAGACAACAGCTATCAAGTAGTTCTCTACTGCACCTTTTTTTATATCAAAGCGAGCTTACTAATGCACAGCAACTGTTTTCAGAGAATTTCCCTCCCCTTCCCATGCACAAATTGCCCATGAGCAGCTTGCAATTTTGAGGATTTTTTTTTTCATTATTCAAGATTATTCATTCCAAAATTTCAGCAAACAAGCAGTGGTCTGTAGTTTGTGAATGAGCTGTTTGTTGCCAGCATGCCACATGGACATCATCCAAAGCCTATTCAAGTGGGTGGAAAATCTCCCACTGACTTAAAATAGGCTTTGGACTGGTCCTGATTGAGTGGTGTATTCGTTTTGATTGGAATTATAGGTCACGTGGCATTTTTATCCAATATTCGGTGTTTCTGCCAACTTGCTGGACAATATGAGCATTTGTCTGAATTTTGACACTAAGAAAACACAGAACAGCCATTAATACAACCAGAATGAGTTTGTTAAAAAACTTCAACTATTCATGGAAAAGAAAATGGTAGTATGTGCCCAGACATACTTCTTTTGGATTCACATCAAGGACAGTTTCATGTGATTAGGGCATTTATGTTTACAGAAAAGTATATCCACAGTATTTTTGTGATGAATACTTGAGTATACTTCCACCTTTACTGCTTAAAAACAGTTTATGAACTAGCATTTTGAATTAACATGGATAGAACTTATTTTCATAAGTGTCAAGAAAAACGAAGGATTTTTACTTCTATTTTTTTCAGTAAACAGGATAGATCATGTTCTTTTCTCTGCTTCTTGATTACTGAACACACAACTTAAGCCCATCTGCATGGCATCAGATAATTATACAAAATGAACGAATAAGTATATAAAAAGGCAAAAAAATCTCACATTAACTAAAGTATTGAATGCTTTTTTTATACTGAGAAGTAATGTTTAACCATCTTGCTAGACAGCATAACATATAATTTTCAACAGATTTTCAGGGAAGATCTCACTTCCTTGAAAATGGCTCCAGAAAAAAATCAGGAATGGAAAGTGCTTTGGAATTGGGCTATCTTATTTTGAAGAATTCAGGCCCAAATTCACAAATGACAGAAACCTAATGTTGGTGGTAGACAGCAGGTACATGCCTGTCTCCTAAAGCATCATACTGAAATCTATCAATAATCTTTGGTGCGCTTAAATGTTGCAGACAAGTGGGGGTTTGACATATGGATTCTTAAGTCCCTCAGCTTTTGCTTCAGAATATGCTTCAGCAGTTTGCATCCTGGAGGGCAGCGCAGCTGTGTTTCTATCTTCCATGAAATCCTGATTTGGTGTTCTTCCTCCTGTCTACTTACTGCAAAAGGTGCAGTTCCTCTTGGAGCTTATGTCTGTGTAACTGAGAACTACCTATGAGCATTTATTCCTACCTCTTCTTTCACATAAACCCTTGCAGCAAGCCAGTTCTGGGAACTGATCTGTCTGAAAACTTAATCAGAAACTTTATGTTTTAGCTAGATTTACTCTCAGAACCAGCTCTCACAGTCACTCACATAGGGGTCGGTTCAAGAAGGAAAGAAGAGATAGCATGCATCTCCCAGTGGGAGTTAGAGTGGAATGTGGAGAAGGGTAAGACTATAGGATAACCAGATAAAAGCAGTTTACTTGGCTAAGGAAGTGCAGGTAAGAATAGAGAATTAGGTTTCATACAAATTCATAACTTGTATGATTATCAAGACAAGATATATTTCTATTAAAAAGAAAGAAACAAAACCAAAAAGAAAACCAAATAAAAACACCCATAAAGCCAATCAGAAGAGAAAGAAGACAGTTCTGTAGTGAAGGAGTGGCTTCCTCAGCTGAAAGGGGTTCAGATCTACAGATGTCACTCAAGAGAGGCTGCCATGGGGTGTGTGCTGGAGAGCCATTTTCTTTTTGTGTGCTGAAAAAAATCAAAAAGGAGCATAACTTTCTTACCCCATTAAACCCATCTGTGAGGGAGAAGGTTTCATTTCTGTCTGTGCCTGTAGGATAATCCATTCCCAAGCACCTGTACTGGAATGTCCACATTGTTTCAGAGCACACTTTGGGATGATTTGGGCATCAGCCAGTCTGCCCTCATCTAAGTAGGTCCTGGGCATGGTTTGGGTGTTAATGTGTGCCAGTAACAATTCCCACAAGGCAATTTGGATTTGGCTACCCTGTTTTGGAGTGTAAGAGTATTTAGTAGCATGAATGTGGGCCATTCTGTGCCATTTGGCCTCTGTGGCAGTGAACAGTTCCAGTCACATCTAATTTCCTAGAATAGTCTCTGCCTGTGGTTCTTATTTCTCTTCCATGAAATGTTTGTGCATTTTATTCAATGGCTGTTTATTGCAAAATAAACATTAAGAAACCCAGAAGTGGGGATCGGAACTAAATTCTTCTTGCTGTTAGACAAGTGCCAAACAAAAATCCACATTTTCTCTTTCTGGGTCCTGTGAGTCTGTATATAAGGGCAGATACAGAAAGTAATCCTCAGCCTAAGAGATATTTTCTAGGGAAATCTGGATTTGAGCTTGAGTCATCAGTCCATAAGTGGTTTCCAGAAATCAGTCTTGCAAACTGTAATCAGGTTAAATAATTTGCTAGTTCAATAATTGATTGATCTTTCTTCAAACAGGCTTGGAAAAAATCTTGGAAGCTGAGCAAATGCCCTCCTTCAGCCTACCCCTGTGTGCTTCCAGCTGGACACTAGATGTGGAAGAGCCAAAGCATGGAGGCCAGAAACCAAATGTAGCCAGGTGAGAAGAGAAGGGCCCAACACTCTCTTGGAAAATCTCTTTGGCTTCAACTACTTGTATCCCCACAATCAAACCATCTCCTGAGATGAGATTCCCAGAAAAGGATTCCAGTTCTCAGTGTTGATGCCATGCGCCAAAAATTTAGATATGTGCCACGGAGCTGCACTGCACTAATATTTCTCTGCAGAGCTGACCTTCAATTTCTGGAGTGACTTCATCCCAGTTAGCTATTCTGTCAGCTCCATGAATCTCCCAGCACGATCAAACAAATACACAATATATTCTGTTCTTCCTAAATTAATACAATAATATACATTTCTCAGATTTTCAGAGTACATTTTCATGCTTTACTGATATTCGTTAAAACCGGAGTCCTTTCAGGTATTTATTTATACAGTATCTCACCTACCAGATGTTCTCTGTTGAGTCACTGGGGACCCATTCATTTTCATGTGCTTCTAAACTTCTCTTATGATTCATGCTGTATTTCAATCCAGTCCAAATTTTTTTCTGAAACATAAACATTCCCTTAGGTGCCCCAGTTCATGTAATTTCAATATAACCGTATAAAATGCAATAAACTGTGTGCTGTAGAAGTATAGCATAAATAGCTCATTTAAAAAGTGAACTGCCAAAAATTGGAAATGATATTTTTAAAAGATCTTCATAAAAGTAAATATTTTCCAGTTTTAATAATTGGTCAATTTTTCATTAGCATTTTTCAAGCTAAGAACAATCTACAGGAAAGGAAAGGGGAGAAAGTCATGGAGAATAAAGAAAGAGAGAAGAAAAGGAAAAGGGAGAGGGAGAAAGAAAAGAAGAAAAAGAATGAAAGAAAGGAAGGATGAAAAAGAAAGTAAAGAAGGGAGGGAGGGAGGGAGGAAGGAAGGAAGGAAGGAAGGAAGGGAGGGAGGAAGGGAGGAAGGGAGGAAGGGAGGAAGGGAGGAAGGGAGGAAGGGAGGAAGGAAGGAAGGGAGGAAGGGAGGAAGGGAGGAAGGGAGGAAGGGAGGAAGGGAGGAAGGGAGGAAGGGAGGAAGGGAGGAAGGAAGGGAGGAAGGAAGGGAGGAAGGAAGGGAGGAAGGAAGGGAGGAAGGAAGGGAGGAAGGAAGGGAGGAAGGAAGGGAGGAAGGAAAGGAAGGAAGGAAAGGAAGGAAGGAAAGGAAGGAAGGAAGGAAAGAAGAACCACGGCATACCCTAAGTCCTGAAGAACTAAATTATTCTAAAGACCTTTTTAACATTAGTATAGCACAGTTTATCTTTTTAGCTAAATGTACTGTATTTTCTTTTCACACCCATAATAGATGTCATACACTCAAGAAGAAGCTAAAATCTTTATATGCTAGTGGTAATATAAAAACAATTTTCATACATTCATTTTCACCTAAACTTGCTCTGTAGATATGTACAAAAATATAAAATCAGTTTCATTTCACAAGTGACATAGAATGATGGGAGATTTTACAGAGGACCGGCACTGGAGAAGGATTACCATCTGAAATAACTCATAACTGTTACAAGGAGACAGTATGTAAGCTTGTTACTTTTTTTTTTTTTTTTAATCTGGGTTTTTCGCCAAGCATGCTGGTTTTCTGGTTGGTTTTCTGACCAGTGTGAAAACACAGGAGAGCAGTTATATATCAGACTCTCTCAGATGTATATATTTGCCTCTCTCTCTCCACTCTGTCCCCAGCTCCTCCACCAGAATGGCTGTTCTGAGAAGATTATGCAGTTAGAGGGGCTACCCTTCTTGTTCAAGGTAGAACTCAGGTGCACTTTCCAGGAGATCCTGTCACAATTAAGTAGTAAGCCAATAGTATCCCAAGCCATTCAGGTGGAGGCTGTTCCTCTTGCTGCTTGATAAGATGATCTGCCTGTCCCTGGCTTTGCATTGAGCAGGAGATGGCAGCAGAGGCAGCTTGAAGGAGCTGAGATGGGAGAGGAACTGAGGGGTGTTGCAGAGTACCCAAATATAGTAACTTGATGAAGTGTTATTTAAATGTGTAATATGGTTACATGAGATACGGCACATACATTTGCCACTTTGTGAATAGGCAACACATGAAAATTCATCCCGGTCAAATTCTAGAAACGGAGGAAAGCAAGGTCTCCCCCTAGAGAAATCAGTAAATTGTAACAGTTGAGAGTGAAGGGGAAAAACTTTGGGGGCTCTATCACTCACGGCTCTTAAGCATCTGTATGCTGCATTCTCATATCCTTGAAAGATAACCTAGAAGTAAAATTTTCATTTCAACTACATTTTCTTCATAGATATTGCAAAATAAATTAAGTGATAAATCTTACAATACCAATTTATGTTCTGTTTAGACCTCCTAATTAAATGTTTTCTAAATTAATGCTAATGTAAAACAGTTTACTGATGGACAAGTCCTGATAGTGAACTAGTACTAAAAAACTTCTTTCTGGTGTCTAAAGTCAGGTTGTTCATTCTCTTAAAGTTTCATTAAGGCCATGTAGAGACTATGAATAATACGAAGTAAAATGCCGTAAGTCTTAAAAGTCATCCAATTTAAAATACTTTTGAGTTGGGCATAACTATTTAATTGTTATAGTCTCTGAGCAGAAGGTCATATACAATAAAATAGAGAAAATCAATGCCACAGCAATGAGTAAAATTGTTGACAGAAGAAAGGTGCTCATGATTACAACTAGCAAGATGACCTGACCACTCATGTAAACAGTTCTGGTGCAGATTTTTTTGCCAGCCACACTTATCTTTAATAACCTCCTATTGCTCATATAGTGTGCAGAAATAATCTAATTAGTGTGAGCTATCAATGTAACAGCATGCCATTCTCCAGCTCTTCAGAATCATTGCTACCTGTCATCAAGAAAGGCAACTTTGAAAACACATTGCAAATCAACAGACTTAACAACTAACAGTTCCTCAATTTATTTGTTGCTTTCATGTCATCACACTAATTGGGCTTAACATGACACCCTCTTAAAGCAGATCTAGACTGGGAGGACAGGTCTCTTAGACAACACTCTACTGGAAAGCTTTGAATCATTAAAAACTGAAGAACATAGCTGAGAAGAATTGAATCATCTTAATTTGTAGGAATTAGATGAAGACAGAGGAATTCAGGAATGAGATATGGCAGGGTCACCATGAAAGTTTAGTGCCTCAATCTAGGCCGTTTCATAAAGGATGCCTTAGCACTAAGTGTAATGTAGTTTCAGGGGCTTTAGGGGATTATTATCTTAAAAAATAAGTCTTTCCCCCAGTAAACTACTAGAGCTTTAAGTAACTGTCTGAAATTATAGTTTATTTCTGTAAGATAAGAAGGAATTGCTATAAATTTGTGACATCGGTGGAAAAGCATTGATTTTATTTGAGGTGACTTGTTTACATGTATTTTACTGTTAAGTGTGCTTATGGATTGTGAAACTTAGCAAGACTCAGGAATATTTATTTTATCAACTTTCAGTGGTGCTAATGGTCATCATAAACACATACATTTTTTAAGGCAGTGCTAACTCCTGAGTAGAACGTTTACAAGTGAAAGACAGAAATATTGACATTTTTACATCTATCTGTTAGTGTCTGAGTATCTCAGACATCAGTAACATCTGGTAAGTGCAGCCTCAGGGGTTAATGCAATAAACAAGCAACAAAAATGGACTATGTCATTCTTTGAAACTCTTACATCACATTTGACTTATAGCCAAAGGATTTTAGTGCTTGCCAATATTATTTTATTGATAGATCAAATCATTTCGATTTATAGTTGCACAACCCTGTATATTCAAAATCAGACTTTTAATACACAGTGGAATTTTTCTGACTGACAGTTTTTAAAGTGCATAAGAATGGATAAATACATGTAGCTAACAAGCAAAATGGGAAAAGTACTGATGCCTACATTTTCTTTGAAAAACACAGAAACAATAAACATCTCGTGTTTATTCTCAGGTAATGTTTCTTCTTTATTTACACAGTCCTTTCTGATTTGCTGGCCATTATCCACTTTGAGGTGTGCTATTTTGTGGCTGAGACATTATTTGTTAAGCAAAAAATAACAGAGATGAATACCGTCTTATGCTGAGTTAGGGGGATATGGAGGGGAGAAATGCAATGATTGTTTTTACTACACTAGTTATATGAAATGAAAAATTTCAAATTATGCCAACTTCTCCTCCCAGCAACATACCAATGCAAACTGATACTCCTAAAGATTAAGACTAAAGATTTTCACAATTTAATATTTTGATTAGATCAGATTTAGTATTTTGTGAAAGTAGCTTGCTCTGGATTCAAATGCTATTCTCAAACTTCCATTTCATAGAGGATGTGTGACATTAGAAATAAGACAATATCTATCATTTTCCCAAACTTCCTGTTAATTTAAATGTTGCTGTTCAGATGACAGAAGAAGTCCTTCATTACTCAACTTTGAGTGCAAAGCCTTGGAGTCTAGCAACAAACCTGTGGCTTTAAATAGATGGGATTAAAATAGGGAATTTTTTTCATCATTAATTATCTCTTTTTTTTTTTCTTTTTTAAATGGGACTTACCATTCAAATCTTGGAAAGACATCATTTAGTTTTAGAAAGTTACAACATGGTATATGAAACAGCAAAATCCTCCTTAAATTTAGAGAAGGAAACAACTCTTCTGTGCAGCTCTAGTTTCCATTTATACTCTCCAAAGTATTATCTCTGTCCTAGAATCGTTGCCTGTTAGCATTAACTCTGTCCTAAGAACAAGGTTTCAAAAATTTGAAATACTTGCTGAAGCCTCCACCGCAGAACTGCAGAAGTGTTTATTATGCTTGGGCTAGGAAGGGGATGTAATATTGCAAGGAATCTCAACAACAGAATGGAAAATGTATATGAACCACCACCTCAAACAAAAGAAAAAGCCACAGAAAAAAAAATGAAAGAGCTGGATCAAAACAGAGTGTTCTAGGTCAAATCAACCAAACACAGTACTTTTTTTTCAAGAACAAGTCAGTACACACCATCTGACCAAAAACATTCAATTTAAATATTGTCTAAGAAAAATTAAATAGCTGGGGCAAACACAAAATATATGTTCCTTGTCACTAGGAAGTAAAATAGTCAAGCTATGATCTCTGCATTTTCTATGCAGTTTTTCTAAAATTCACCTACTCAGTGTGATGCATGGGGAGATGTTTGTTTCTTTCATATCAGTCCAGCCGTAAATCAGTGATATACCAAAATATTCTATTAAGATGTGAGATGAAGTAGCTCAGGAAAACAGTTACGCATTGTAGAGAAGTACTCCCAGGAGAAAAGACAAAAATAAGGGGACAAAGTTCCTGACTAGTTCAACCGCTTACAGAAAGTAGGGTCAACACTGAATTCAGATGAAGTTGCTCTAGCTGGGGCTAGAAAAATTCCACAGATAGAGATGCCATGATCTTCCCAGGCAGCAGGTTTCAATGTTTTTTTTATCCTCTTAGTGACTTATTTTTTTTTCTGTATATCCAGCTGGAACCTCATCTATTTCAACTTATGATCATTGTCCCTCCTTTTTCTGCCTTGTATCACTGTTAAGAGCCTGGGTTTATTTTTTTGATGGTGTCTTTGTAGGACTCAAAGCTGTATCTTCTGCAGGCTGGACAGGTCCCTCAGCCTCTTCTAACACTGTATGAGATCCAGCCTCTTGAGGGCCTTCTGCTGAATACACTGTAGATTTTTGGTATCTTTCCTGTTATCAAGGGACCTAAAATTGTACCCTTATACAACATGCAGTCTTACAATTGCTAAGTAATGCACAATAGCTTCAGTTTAGGCTATGCTCCTGGTTAATACAGCACAATGTGCCCTCATTACTCCCAGGACATATTGATGCCTCATGTTTAACTTGATGATCTATGCTCGCCAGGATCCCAGGTCCTTTTCAGCTGCTACCCTGTCTGTCTCCAATCACAATGCAATGCAAGAGCAGAGCTCTGGATTTGTCCTTCCTGAGACACACAGTGTTCCCTGTGTTCACAAAGTGATCAATGATATGGAGTTTTCAGTTTTTCAGTTGATTTAAAGTGCCCCCAAGGAACTTTAATTTCAGAAAACACAAAAGGGACACCCTCGTCCATTTGAATCATGCGTGTATATCAAGAGTTCCATTGACTCAACCTCAACAACAGGCAGAAAAATGACAAAAGCCTACTCATATTTGTCCAGGGGGAGGGTTACTGAACCACTGCTACACTTTACGTTAGATTTTCTTATCTTTGCTTTTCTTTAGCATCCTTGGCCCACAAAGTTCATCATTCAATTGATTATATGCTTTATTTGGGGGACTACATCATTTACTTTTATTATCAAAAGGTGTTAAGATACATTTTCTTTCCTTTGTTTATGTATTGCAAAATTTTCCATTAGTCTCCCTCACAGTCAATCTTCCTTTATTGAGTGATGGCAATGAGACCTCAGTTAAGCAGAATCTGATGAGATTCATGCCCTGGTCCACATGGTGTAAGAAGAGCCCCACCATTTGTGGAGTCAACACCAACATCTAATTTATTCTCAATCCTTTTTTCATCTGGTAAACCATGTAAGTCTAGCATCACCCTGACTTCCTTATTCCATAACCAGTTCTAGTCTCATTCTGATGAAGCACTTTGCAGACACGTCTCTGCTCACACTCCAAATCCTGCTTCCTTGAAAGTATATCTAATTGTTGTTCAGCACCAAAAATTCTACAAAAACCTGATTTCTACTCAGGCCAGCTGGTGCAAACTAATTACATGGCAATCATTAATGGGCTTACTTCCAATTTCATTGTGTTAAAAAAAACCAACAAATTTTACATGCATCTATACACTAGTTCAGTGGGTTCGATTTTGATATTTGTTAGAGCTAAAACAGACTTCTGGAAAAAGAGGTTGGATAAAGTCCAATAACATACTATTCTGTCTTATTTTGTTTGTTATGACAGATCTCCCTATGGACATTTAACTATAAGTAAAGGTGTTCTTGTCTACACTTCTGGCAATCAGGGTCAGAAATTCGCCCAAACTTAAAACTGATCTGCATCCTGAAATATCACATTTTGAGACAAAATCAATTCTCCTTGATGGAATCTTTGGTCATAGATACATTAGGTGTACATAGCTGTACTGATGTGCTATTTAGAAGACTGTAGCAATGCAGTGAAACTTTGAATTTTAGAATATTTGAATTTTGGTCACTCTTCTTGCTGCAATGATCAGACACATCAGTTCAATCATAAATATAAACTTGGATTAAAGTATTCCACTTTTTTTTTTTGAAATAAGCATAAAATTGCCTGTTTTCAAAGGAGATGTGTGTGTAAAATGCTTTAAGTGTGTAACAAAATGAAAAACCACTTGAAACTCAAGAATTTTGTGAAGGTGGAATGAAGAGACAAATTTCAGATCCATATCAAATCAACTCAAAGATTTATGTGCTCTTAACACTAACTTACCCCTCCAGATGGAACATTAGATATATGAAAAATAAAAAAATCCCTTTGCTTTTCTATTTAAAAGTGCTCATGAACTATAACTCATGGCACTGTCCCATGCTGCAGTCCATTTGCCTCGCTGTCTACATGCCAAATTAGCCTGGGTACTACACCACAAAGGGTGCATATATGTATGTGGAGAGGTAGAAATGTTCTGCTGAAAAGCAGGAAAGCAAAAAACATTGCTTGGAATTGGAAAAGAACATGTCAACATACAAGTGGGGAAGCTGGCCACGCCTAATGAGCTGATCCTAAAGTTTCTCAACATTAAAACACTGAAAAATAGTTATAAATCTTCTTGGTTATAAAACAGCAATTCTCCTTCTTAACTTCTACTGTACTGCAACCACAGTTCCCAGTGAGGTCCAGCATCATTTTGCTATGTGCTATTACTATTGCCACAGCAGTGATAGTGCCTGCTACTGATATGATACAACGTAATCTCAAAGCAAGTGTAATGTATAAATTTAATAAAAGTAGAAAAAGGATAGAGGCTGAGTTAACAAGCAATTCTATCTGCCAGATTTATTTATTCCAAAGCACTTGAAGATAGTCATCTGTACTCAAGTGACATATTTACAATCCATGAACACTTCTTTCTGGAAGGTATCAGATCACAGGTGAGAGAAGTGATCTACTCAGAGAAAAAAAAAAGGCAAAGATATGGTGATATTTGTACAGAAAAAAAAGAACTGATGAAATAAGTGTTGAAGGATGTGATTCGTTCAGGTCATTAGGAAGGGGAAAGTTGTGAAAAAAGACAATTAAAATTAATTGGATGCAGGGACAACTGAAGACAAGGGTTGAAAAGACTGAAATAGATAGCAAAATTGTATAAAATGAAGATCATAGAATCATAGAATCATAGAATCATAGGATCATAGAATCATAGGATCATAGAATCATAGAATGGCTTGGGTTGAAAAGGACTCGAAGATCATCGAGTCTCAACCCCCCTGCCAAGTGCAGGGTCGCCAACCACTAGACCAGGCTGCCCAGAGCCACATCCAGTCTGGCCTTGAATGCCTCCAGGGATGGGGCATCCACAACCTCCCTGGGCAACCTGTTCCAGTGCGTCACCACCCTCTGTGTGAAAAACTTCCTCCTAATATCTAACCTAAATCTCCCCTGTCTCAGTTTAAAACCATTCCCCCTTGTCCTATTGCTATCCACCCTCACAAACAATCGATCCCCCTCCTGTTTATACGCTCCCTTCAAGTATTGGAAGGCCACAATGAGGTCTCCCCGGAGCCTTCTCTTCTTCAAACTAAACAAGCCCAGTTCCCTCAACCTTTCCTCATAGGAGAGGTGCTCCAGCCCTCTGATCATCTTGGTCGCCCTCCTCTGCACTTGTTCCAAGAGCTCCATGTCCTTCTTGTGCTGGGGGCCCCAGGCCTGGACACAGTACTCCAGATGGGGCCTCACAAGAGCCGAGTAGAGGAGGACCACCACCTCCCTCTCCCTGCTGACCACTCCTCTTTTAATGCAGATGACTTATGAGTGAACAGATAAAAGAAGAGGGAGCTTCTATGAACATGAAAAGTAAAATAAGGACTCAGCTAGGATAGTTAAGAGTGCAGACAACAGAAGGAATGTTGGCTTTAGAGCATTCTGGGATTCTGCTTAGAAATGTGCATGAAGAGGTAGTAGCAATTAACTGGTCTGAGTGGCAAAGCAAGATGGAAAAGTTGCCAATACCTATAGCATCAACAGAGAGATGGGTCTCTGCTGCTCTTAAGATCAAATTAAGATCCCAGATACAAGCTGGTAAATGCAGATAACTTGGCTGTTTAAAAGTAATACAAAACAAGCGACTTGAGCCAGCTCAAGTTTTAGGCTTCAGGTTTCTTTTCCTTTGCATTTATTACCCTCTTTCAGCTTTGCTGAGAAAAATCAGCCATGATTAGTATTTCCCAGTAGGAGAGATTTATAGGCCTCCAACTGTAAATCTATAGGGTGAATTCAATACCTAAATTTTATAGCTTTACCCATAACTGTTTTATTGTTGAAATATAACCACCATTTTTAGTTAACTGGCAGCTCACTCATCGCTTACTTCTTAGCTTCCTTTCCTCCTAGAGAATGAAGCACTGCTGACAATACATACTCTGCTTAATGTTAGTGATAGGAGATCTTATTTTTGTATCCATCTTCACAGAACATAGTTAAGGATAAGTATAAAGAAAAACTGGATGTAAATTAACAACAATTCAAAATATCACCAAAGGATATGTTTTGGTTGGGTCAGTTATAAAATTACATTAGTAAATTTGGACAAAATGGGTGACAGACAGCTAGAAAGAGTCAAGCTGCCTTTGGGTGCTTCTGCTTTATATTCCTGAGCAGAGGTGCAGTACTTCCCCAGATGAGCACTGGCACTGTCTGAGAAAGCCTGTGCTCTGCAAATAGTGATTCTCCATTTGTCACCAATTCAAGCAGTGCTTTAAATGTGTCGTAGGCAGTTAACTGATCATCTCCTTAAATGTGTTGAAACAGGCCTGTGTTCTAGGTTATTTTAAATGCTTATTACTATTGCAAGGATAGTGGGAGTTATTTGCATTCTCAGCATCTGGCCCTTGTGAATTCAATAAGGAAATGCAGACTTCTGTCCGTGTTCAAGTGAAAGGAGTAATCAATACTAATCAGCAGAGGGACCAGCAGCAAGGTTACCCGGACATGTTTGTTGGCAGGAACAGCACTGGGCACAGGCCTCATGGATTCAGGCTGGGAAGGGGTGAGGAAGGTGGTGAGAGCAGAAAAGGATATTTTTCCAGGTCTACAGGTAACTCCATTTCTTCTGTATTAGGAAGTGCACTTAACTCAGTGATATTGTGTTCTGATTTGAGCATTGTGCATGGTATTTTGCATAAACAACAACAACAACAAAGATATTGATTTAGCAAATGAAATTTCAGCAATGGAAACACTCCCAAAGGATCTATTGGATTTTCTAATAAATCAGTGCCTGATCAGTGACATCAGTGATGGAATTGAGTGCACCCTCAGCAAGTTTGCTGATGACACCAAGCTGAGTGGTGCGGTTGACACAATGGAAGGAAGAGATGCCATTCAGAGGGACCTCAACAGACTTGAAAGGTGGGCCCAGGTGAATCTAACAAGGTTCAACACAGCAAAGTGCAAGGTTTTGCACATGGGCTGGAGGAACCCCAGGCATATATACAGACTGTGAGGAGCAATCCTTGAGAGTAGCCCTGCTGAGAAAGACCTGGGGGTCCTGGTGGATGAAAAACTTAACATGAGCCAGCAGTATGCTCTTGCAGCTCAGAAAGCAAATGGTACCCTGGGCTCCATCTGAAGAGGGGTGGCCAGCAGGGACAGGGAGGTGATTGTCCCTCTCTACTTTGCCCTCGTAAGGCCCCATCTGGAGTACTGCATCCAGGTCTGGGGCCCTTGTCTCGCTCCAATTTATAGGAGGGAGAGGAGGTTCTTTCAATATATGTATACCCAACGGCGAGATTAAGACACAATGGGTCAAATGTTAGCACGACCATTTTATTGCAAGTCCTAGTTGCTTAGGGAGAAGGGGAAGGGAAGGCGGGCAATAGAAAAGGGGTAGGAAAAAAGCAAGGAGTCCTTGTAGAAAGCAAGAGGGAAATAGTCACCACCGTGTGTCCAGCGTTGTTCATAATGCCTCGGTTGATCTCAGGAACTCATGCAATTACTGCAGGGGATGGGAGAAAGCCAGGAAGCTTCACAGCAAGCAGGCCCTGAGGGGGTTCTTTCCACCATCAAAGGTTTCTTCTCCTCCAAAGGTTTCATTTCTTTGGGAGTTCTCCTCCTCCTCCAAAGGTTTCATTTCTCTGAGAGTTCTCCTCCTCCTCCAAAGGTTTTGTTTCTTTGGGAGTTCTTCTCCGAAGTTCTTAGTTTAGTGGGGACCTTTTATCCCCTGTTTCACAGGTTTTTTTTCTTCTTCTTTTCTCTCTGTTAGTGTGACACATCTGGCCCAACAGATAAGCCAGCAGGGAGTGGTGCCTTGTTGCCATTCACAAGCATTATCACTTTTTGCAGTGGTCAGCTCCTTCAAGCCGCACCCCCAAAAAAGACTGCTTGTCCTGCTTCTGTTTGTCAATTGTAAGCAGAAGCACCCTGGCATGGTGACACCCATCACTCACTCTCCTAGATAACTGGCAGTTGTCAGTTAGAGCCTTATCACCCAAAAGGCCTCAGAAAGCAAGCTTTGAGGCAGAAGAAAAAAATAGTTCTTGTCTTCCACAGCCCTCAGTACAAGAAAGACAGGGAGCTGTTAGAGAGGGTCCAGAGGAGAGCCACAAAGATAATCAGAGGGCTGGAGCACTCCCTCTACAAAGATAGGCTGAGGGAGCTGGGCTTGTTCAGTCTGGAGAAAAGAAGGCTGTGGGGTGACCTCACTGCAACCTTCCAGTACCTAAAGGGAGCCTACAAACAGGAGGAGAGTCAACTCTTTAAAAGGGTAGATAATGGCAGGACAAGGGGAAATGGTTTTAAGTTAAAGGAAGGAAGGTTTAGATTGGATGCGAGGGGGAAGTTCTTCACAGAGAGAGTGGTGAGGTGCTAGAACAGGTTGCCCAGAAAGGCTGTGGATGCCCTGTCCCTGGAGGTGTTCTAGGCCAGGTTGGATGGGGCCCTGGGCAGCCTGGTCTAGTACTAGACGTGGACGTTGGCAACCCTGCCTGCGGCAGGGGGGTTGGAGCTTGATCCTTCAGGTCCCTTCCAACCCAAGCCATTCTATGATTCTATGATCTAGGGGACTTCCTTAGGTTTAAAAATCCAGGGACCTTTAAAAGAAATATTAAGTTAGTGAAGAATTGCCATTCATATCATAACAAAGCATTCTTATGGAGTGAGTCTCTTTTCCAACTAAAGGTATCAGAGTTTCTGAGAAGGACAGTAGATATTCTGTTTTGCAGGATGGGTGCTGAGGCAAAGTCTGAAAATAACTCAGGGCCACACAGCAAGATGGGGACATGGGCTGTGCAGAGCATCAGAGGCTCAGACCTCATCTTTTCTGCTCCACATCTTAAGTGAATCGGTGTAAACTGTTTTTTAGCTGAAAAATAAATCCTCCAGACTTCAAGCATCTTCACTTCCCCTCAGACAGTCTGTGTATTCAGTCAGTGTAAATTTCCTGTGTTATTTGGAGGTGTTTCACATCCCACGCAGTTGAGAACCTTTCCACTGACTGAAGTTAGAACTGGGAAAAATGACATATATTTCTGCACATGACCAGTTCAAATGAAATTGTTCACAGCAGAAGAAAGGTTGTTTATGCTGCTACCACTCTAACATTCTATCAGAAGCATCAGTCATTTCAGTTAGCTTTCCTGCTGCATTTTCAACGTAACAGCAGTAAATGCAGCCAGTCGCTTCCACAGGTTTTGCCCACAGTCAGGGTAACAGCCCTGAACAGGATTTGGCCAAGCCAAAATGGACTGAGCTACTTCATGAAGTGGTTCCTTAGCAGGCTTTATAACTTGAGGTAACATTAAAGTGCTGTAAGAAAGGCTTATAGAAACTTTGCGACGAACTTAGCATAGAGAAAACCATTCTACTCTCTCTCTGTTCCCAGTAATTTAGTAGAACTTTTTTGAAGGTGACAGCTGTTGTACTTGAGTTAATGTCTCCTCGCTGCCCATTATATGAATTTTCTGTGAACTGCTTTTTGACTTCTTCTGTTCTACACAATCTTTGCTTATCTCCTGCTTTTTTTCATCTTCTTTCTCATCTGGTGAATATCAATTTGTAACTTTTTGAGGGCCATTTCTAACCAAACAGTGTTAGTGAGTGGCACTCAGCGAGCCCACTGGCATGAAACACAATGCAAATAGCTGCAAAGGGAATTTTCACTTACTCATGCCTTCTCCCAAAGAGCTTTCAAGATGTGTGTTATGTATGAAAAATGATTTAACAGCCTCAGTGATGTATTGAAGTCTGAACACAGACTACTTATTTTTTGACATATATCAAAATAAAATGATATACTTGGGTTGCTATAAAAACCTTCATCAGTACTCTATAACAGTAAAATAAATGCCTGCATACCACCCACGACACAATGTTATTTAAGAAAATAATTTTCCTTAATCTCTTACAATCTTTCAAAATATTTGTATCTTGATTTCTTGCTATATATTAAATTCAAATGATGTTAGTTTCATTTGCATTCCTTCAGTTTTGGCCTTCAGATTAAAACATCACTAGACAGAAAATCAAATGAATGGTGTGGCAGTTTCTCTGAACATTTGGTTATGATCAAAAGTAGTTTCATCTGATCACATCTGATTCACCCCCCACTAAAAGGGCTCAATCCTACACTGGCACCATACTTGCCTTGGTGATATAACAGGCTGCTCTATTTTTAGTCTTGTGATCGCAGGTATTGTAGAAGCAACTTGAAGAGAGGTTAAAGATGTCATGGGCTTGCATATTTAATTCAGTTCTGTTAAACTTGATAAAGTGCTGCACTGTGACTGAGTAAACAATACAGATATATATTTTCCTCAATATACCGTGGACCCACGTGTGAATAATGAAGGCACTTACACTGTCCAGAGTGTGAATAATGAGGGCACTTATCTCATCTGTGGAGTGCTGCGCCACTGCCATACTCTCATCTGAGTATCCCATGCCTTGAATCTCTGCAAACATCACGGACCTGCACTTGGCACAGGGCCAGCCTCTAATCACGGAGGCACTTACACATTGTTATCCCACCACATCACACCATGTCAGCCAGCTCAGGGATACGATGCAGCAGTACTTGAGTAGCTATGGGATGGCTCAGAACTGGGCAAGCCAAGACAGTCCCGGAGAGAGAAGGGGGGAAGGTGCTTGAAATGCACAGACATATTTCCTAATTTTTATCCCCCATGGTTTAATTTTCTTGTGAGTTTTTGACTCCAGAAACATAAAATATGAAAAGTAATCACTTTCTCTTATATCTGTACTGAATAAAACAGTTACATTTACCTGATTGCTTCATTTATTAGTTAATACGTACATCTAATTCTGCCAAAGCTTTGTGACTCTAGCAGGCCAGGGATCTGAGCTACAAATGTGATAAATGGTCATATCTTGCACAGCCTTATGTAGGTCACCAGGGCTATTGCACAGCCATTTTAAAGCTTTCCAGAGTAAATCAACTGGAGGTCTCCAGTGCCTAGAGAAGTTTACTTTGATTCAGAATAAACAGCCCATTTCATCATTTTTAACTTCGATTTTTCTGATCCATTAACACTCACCATAGTTGCACTAAGAGATCAAAACTAGCCATCAAAGCAGAGTACAAACCTGCAACCTGCCCAGTTACCAGGACTTTTAGGTTTTTGATTCTCTGTGAAGTGTATTTTAAGCTGGTGATCAAGTTGATACAGGAGTTATGCAGCCCGCAACCCTGGGTTCACTTTAAAGAAAAAAAAAAAAAAGAAAATTACTATTATCATCACTATTACTGTTAAGAAATTCTAGCACAATTCATTTTTAAAAGTTCTGGGTGAATGTTTGGGATCTGATTCTTGATTGTACTTGCCTTGGATCTCTATTATTAAAAGACTTATTATGGATCTACACAAGAAAAATAGAGTGAGTAATACAAGGACTTTCCAGTGCAACAGCAAAGCATTTCATATAATAAAATAAGAGTGCAAATAGCTTCAAATGCAGAAAGTATTTGGCTTTTTACCATTCAATTTGTGGATGCAAAGCTGATGATATTCCAACTTTTTCAGACCAACCTTTTCTATTGTTAACAGTTTTGTGAGCCCAATATTAATCCATTTTCACTAGGGAATAAAGCAACTTCATCAGATTCAGAGTAAGATGAAATCCAAGGAAAATTCTAACACTCTGCACTCTGATCCACTCATTTATTAGTCCTTTTCCTGGCCTTTGTCATGGACTGAAACTGAGCAATGAGATTAAGGAGTGACACAGAGTAGATTCAGAAATTCATTTGCCTCTCTATGGAACAACTATAATTTCATAGAAGAGATAAAAACCACATTTCAAATCTTTAAAAATGTTACCCCATATAAAACAAGTAGTACATTAGTATACACGTGTATATTATAAGATTGAAATCTATAGAAGTATGTTAAACATGAATCAAGCACTTTTAGAAGCCTATGTGAAGCTGTAGAATTTGCATTAAAAGTGGAAAACCTAAATCAGCAGTGTAGGATTGCAAAGAAGGTGTGTGACCTTCTGGAATAACTTGCACTTTCGGTACCTCTGTTCTCACCATCAAGAACATGAGTGTCCAGATGGCTATCTTGGAGAAGACAATTCAGTTTTAAATGCAAGAAAATAAAAAACAAAATAGGAATTAGTTAAAGGCTTTAAGTGCTGCAGCCTTTGGGTCCCACCCACATGATGCACTGAAGGTGTAGCAGAAAGGCTACCCTTTCTATTTTCCCTTAAATTTGCTGCAATCAAGTTTGTAGAGATACATTTTCAAAGAATGGCATGTTGGATGCACCTGTCAACACTCACAGAGGATTACTGAGAATGTGGTTTTATATAAATGGAGTTGCACAATTTCCCATCTGTGCATTGTAATAACAAAATGCTTTTCCTTCTCTCATCTGGCAAAAATTCCCTCTTCATTCCCTTTCTCTGAATGCTGAGTTCACAAGGGATTTCAAGCCCAGAAGCTGCTGACCATGTCTTGGAAGCCTTCTCTAAGATCCAGTGCCTGAATATGTGGCAGGAATTCCAGGAGTGCTTACCCAGGCAAATGAAAAGTTCTGTATCTCATTCAAGCGTAGCTACGTGTATAGATATCCAAATATATGAACAGTAATATTTGCTATAAATGTGGATAGGAATTTAATATTTATAGCTTTTGGGTGCTAAAATGAAAATCCCACTAAAATAATATTACTCTAAGGCAATATTCTATCCTACATGCACAACATTCATTTCACAAAGCTCAATTATTATATCCAGAGATTGCTTTTTTCTTTTTCCCTTGTCATACATTTTGGCCAAAACTAGTTACAGGTGTTAGTGCTTAGAGAATATGATAGCATTTGGATTACATTACTCAAATATCAAATCAGTCACTACTAAGTGTGTGTTAAAGTGTGATGGAGAGGAACATCCTTATGTTGGTATGTGTAATACCATTTTCCAAGTCAGGGATACCTCCAAAGTCCTGCATCTGGGATGGAATAAGAGCATGTAGCAGCAAAAACTTGGCATTGATGAACTTGAACATGTACAAGTCTGTCAGGCCTGATGACATGCATTCCAGGGTCCTGAAGGATGTAGCTGCAAAGACACTTTTCATCATATTTGAGAAGTCGTGACTGTCAGATGAAGTTTCCCACTGGAAACGGGAAAAAAATGTGGATTTATTTCAGTAGCTCCAGGCTATTCTGTAGCTCTAGGCTTTGAGCATCCCAGCAGCCAGTTATGAGTGAGAAGGATGTAAATAACATTTTACATTAATGCATATTGGTATCTTTCAGCACTTTTACTTGAGAAATTTTCTTTCTGATGGTTTTGTAGGAAAACTAAATGACACAATAATCATCATGATTAGTTTACACTGTTTGGCAGTTACCAGGAAGGGTAAGAGGGAAAAAAAAGAATATTAACATCAGCTTTAACATTTCCAGGATTCAAGGCAGCAAGTGTATTGGGATCAAAGGCAAGTATCTTTACTTAGGATCTAGGATGAAACTCGACATTTCTTCAGTCCATTTAACCTTACTTGTCAATAGCATTGCTTTCGCATTAAGTATCTCTGTTATTGGAATACTACTTTTCAGACAGAGTACATCCAGAAGTAAATGAAAAATGGTTCCATTTTCTTTGTGAAATCATTCCCTTGTCTTCATGGATCATAGCCAAGGACTGTTTGCGATAGAGGTTAATAATGCAGAAATCAGCTCTGATGTGAAAAGCTCTGGCAACAGTTATTCCCTCTTTCAACTTTTACTTTCCATTATATCATGAAAGAAATACACGTTTTTTCTTTCTTGGAAACCAAAGTCCATGAATTATTACAGTCAAGCCCCTACTGCTGAGATGGACAACCTCACATAGTATCATCTGGTTCATTGCTCAGAGCTTTTACTAATTGTGATTACAATTCCTCAGATAAGCTCATCTATAGTTTTTTTTTCTTTCCGTGATTATTATTCAACTTAAAACGGATGACCACCAATGTGGCGAGAATTTCTGTTTCACTATACCAGAAGAGTGTTTTTACTCTCCCTTATACATCCCAGGGAACACTTGATTATCTTGGTTTTGCAGCTTCTTATGCTGAAAGCAGTAACCGTTGTAGTCATTTATTAATGATGATAAAAGCTTCATTCTCCTCATGACAGGTAAAATAATAGTTGTACATGTTTATGAATTCATGTTACTTTAGTTTTATGGTTCCAAGGAGAAGGGGTCTTTGGAATCTTGATCTTTAAGTCAAAGAACAGTTTGTGGGTCTGCTAAAACAAATAGAAATTAGAAAATCATTCTTCTGCAGCCTATCACTCTTGACTACAAAAAGCTGCTGGAAACAGACTGGAAGAACCTAGTACTAGAAATCAGTAAGTCCAATTTCCTTTTTCTGATCCCATACTAAAGTTCAAGTCTTTAACAATCTTCAACTTTTGAGCTAAGCAGAATATCCTTTTTTTTTTTTTCCCCTGCAAAGGATATTCACTAATTCTGCTTTAAGAAAACCTACAATTCCCAGAGCTAACAAATCTTTCTAATTGCCCAATTCATCGCATTTTATACTATTTACAAGCATGACATTGTCTTCTATTTGAATAGAGTTAGTCTTTTAAGAGTAGACTGCTGAGTCTGAATTTCTGAAATATAATTACTGCTAGGTTATTCTTAGGTAACTCTTCAGATTTGTACTCCTCCATCTTACTGCAAAGATGCCACTTGAGTCTATTTTTGACTTATCCATTGGGAGAAAACTGATGCTTGTTGCGTATATTAGGTGATAATAGTGAATGATTCAACATGCTTTATTAGGACACTCAGAATATGATTTTCAGTATTATTTGAAGATCTGGTAAATTGAGTAGGATTTCATGGAGAAATTATTCTGTTATGTAACAATTGTGTTAAAAAAAAACAAACCAAAATACAAAATTAGACACACATTCATAGCTTGGTTTCCATTGTATTTTTGCATACAAGCCGTACATGCCATTAAGTTGAAAGGCTAAGGCTCATCCACAGTTTTAAACTTATGCTACTGTAGTATTCCTAATCACAGGTTTAAGAAATGGAATTTATATCTGCCTGGCTATTGAGCCTGTTACCTCCATCAATTATAGGAGCTGCAGTATTCGTGCATCTTCAAGAACTAATGGGTAAGAAAGGAAGTGAAAGGAAGCTGAAGGAAGTCAGTAAACTGTCTCTTTCAAAGGATACCACTAACTGTGAATAACCACATCTCTTACTCTTAATTGCCATTAAAGAAATCAAAATATTAATTTTGTCTCATTCATGTCTTTGCCACTATGGAAGGGAAAGAACTGGTTAAATCTGAACTTTCTCAAAGCCTTACAGGGCATGTTTTAGATATATCTGCAGACTTCCTCTTATTGCTACTTTTCTGCAAAATACTGTGCTATCTTAATGCTCCAGAACATATTGGATTTATGTGACACTGACTAGATGAGTTCTTTCACTTTGTTTCCTAAACATTAATTAATTCCCTGTTGGAAGCTGCTGAAAACAGTCAGATATTACCTACCAGAAAGCAGTTTACATGAAACAATTTGCTTTGATATGATGTTGATGGAACATCCTAAGGGGACAAAAAAAAAAAAAAAAAAAAAAAAAAAAAAAAAGAATAACTCACAGCTAATAATTTTTCAAGCACACTTTAAAACCTCAGTTTCCACTTGAGTCATGTTTGTAACATGCCTCTTCAAATGTTTGGTTTGCACAAATGTTTCAGTAAACCAGTTTACTGGGAGGAATGCTTCATTGAGACAGCTTTCAAGAAACTTTTAAAAATTATAGAAGGAACCAAGTGAAATGGGAGACATGATCTGTTACATTACAGTCTCAATTAAAACCATTTGTTATCTACCATTTCTCAATCAGAACAAAATATTCTGCAATGTGAAGTAAGTTTGGATCCTCAACTTTCAACTGAGTTCTGAGATAAGCAAGCTACACAGCAGATGAATCTCTATTTGTAAGAATTTGTTCCCAGATGAAAAAGTCGAGAACACTTTGTTCTGTTCAAGAGTAAAATGCAAACAGGAAGGGACAAAATTGAACAAGAAGAAATGGAGAAATTGAACAAATTCTGCATTTCTAGTGACCCTCTTCCTAGTGATAAACATGTTGCAATTTTAAATGCTATTGTCATAGAATGAAAAACTTTCTGATGAGAATTATTTTCTCTGCATAGTCACAGTTTTAGTATCTGATGCAAGGTTAGAACTGTTGTATTAGAAACCTGTGCCAAACTAATATGCTGATTTTACACATTAAGAAGCATTAAAAACAGTTGATGCTTTAGTTCAAAAGTTAGATCTCTGTTTGTAAAATCAACACTAAGTTAATGCTAAATTAACTTCAATGAGCAGACGTCTGATATTCATGGTCTTGATTAGCTTCTACTGTACCTGGGCACCCTAATGCCAGTAAAGTTACGAAAATGAATTAACTTTGTATTTTCATGGTACATTATCCCATTGATGACTCTAGATCATAGTTTGATCTAATGCTCCCGATGATCAGAGAGACTCAAAGTTAAAGCACACCATATGTGATCGGAGTTGAGGAAGACTTTAGGAGGGACTTTTGTTTACAAAATAAAAGCTTTTTAATTTCAATACACCTCAAAAAATAATCCAAAGATACCTCTTCCATTGTACTTTGACAAGGTACCAGAGTACTAATATTTACTTTATGATTATTAATTTTACAGTAAAAACCTCACTCTTATTTCTGTTTGCTTCCATACGTCCAATGGAATTGTTTCAAGAAGAAAATAAAAATAAACAAAAAAGAAAAGAAATAAAAAATCAGGACATGGAGACAAAACACAAGTGAATCTTTTGCCAGAAAATATTGCCTCTCACCTATGAAAATTTCCAGTCACTACTGAGGAAAGTTACAGTAGGGGAGTCTCCACATTCTTAGTCATTTATCTTTGGCCAATTCGTGGCTTTGTTTCTGGTTTTGATTTTAGTTTCTTTTTGGTTTAGTTTTAAACTGGGCTCATTAAATGAATATTTTTACTCCCCTTCTACCGCAACCAAAATTTACTTACGGCCTTGTGATCTAAGAGAGGGAATCAAAAGCCTGAAATTCTTCCCCCTTGCAACAATTTTCTTTTTAAGAAAAGGCAACCAAAATTAACTGTAATAACTTTTAATGTGATTTAGCAAGTGGTAGAGCCTTTTATACTTCCAGAAATGTATGATTTCTAACTCTTTTCTCTGAAATACAAGACAAAGCCTTTTTTTCCAACTCTTTGAAGTCAGGTTTGAGGGGAGAAAATACACAACATATGGTCAAGAGGAGATAATTCACACTGAAGAATTTTGAAAAACAGAAAATTCGTTTAAATGTGTAATGACAGAAAAAATTTTTAGGCATCCGTTCCTGAAAGAGCGTGTATTTATGCACCCAAACTTTTTTTTTTTTCAAATAAATACATGATGGATAGAAGGATATATTAAGCTTGTACCATCAGACAACTGAATTTGTAAAAAATATGTAGTGTTAGATAGAATACATAAGCTACGTTTTACTGATCCAATGGAAAGGTGATGTCTATTGATTATGTGTGTTTTTTGACTCTATAAAGCTTTAAAGACTTACTTTAAAGAGTTGGTTTAAACATTTTTGACTTTTCCTTTCTTATGTGATAGAAGACTCACAGAGGCTACTTCTGTATTTAAGAAGTTTTAGATTAAATATTTAACTATGTACCAGTTACTGAGCAGTAAGAAGCATATTAAAAACTTTGCAGATTTTAATGTGCACCAAATGTGGCATATGGTATGCAATTAAATAAAATCCTTGCTTAACATTTACAGTTTTAAGGACACTTAAAATTTTATTACTCCACAGGTTTTTCCTTGAGAGGAGGGGTTGTTCCTTAAAATTCAGCTTTCAGCTAATAAGCAGTTTTGCTAGAAAGCCTCTTGTTTTGTTTGAAATCAGCCAGCATCTATGTTTTTAATTTAATCTTCAAGCTACTGAAATTATTGGTGGAACAAAGAAACTAGGGACATGTACACTTCAGTTCAAATCAACTGGAGTAGACCAGAAGGTGAAATTTTTAGCCTTTCTGGCCTGGCCATGGAAACACTGGTTTGTTCTACCAATTGCCAGAAGAGTCCTTGGCATGACTTTGGCCCCAGACAATAGTTTTCTCCCACAGAACTCCTGCATAGGGCTCAGGAGGCTGCACGGAGCTAGTCCCAGTAGCCAGCTTGAATTCAGTAGTGCAGAGAAGAGCCCCAACCATTTATTGATTTATAAGTACAGTCAAAGCTATTGAAAGTCAGCGATTAAACACCCTCTAAGTTCAGGGTAGCCAGGATTTTACCTAGAACTTTTTGTTTCTAAGGAGAAAATCTACATGAAAGAGCCTGTTAGTCTTCATAATTTGATGCTTATTTATGGTTTGTCTGCATAAACTGGTGTTCATTGTATCTACTTCCTTAAAGGCTACCAAAAGGAGTTATAAATTGTTGCTTTATTTACTGTCTTAGAGCTCCTGAAACTTTGGGGAAAAAAGTATTTTGAGTAAGTCCACAAGACCATGATGAACTGCTGTTCTTTTTGTTTGTGGTGGGTTATTGCTCTTGTAGTTTTGAGGAAGTACTGTACCTTAAAATATAGTTTTTAATGATACGTCAAGAATCATTTTTTTGAACTGTTTCTCTACTTTTTTAAATGTGCTATTGAATCTTATTGAGCTGTCAAAAGTATAAATAATATGTTAACATGTAACATGATCCTGCTGTAAATCAGTATTTCAAAGCAACAGATCTGAGAGCCATGTGATTATCTGTAAACTTCTTGCTCTGACATTTTGTCCTCTCTGTCTGCACAGTGCACTCCATCTAACTGCTCTAAGAGGCAGTTAAATACTTTACAGACGATGTAATCTGACCTAGGAAGCTGGACACAGAAGCACAGGAATAATGGAGAAAGCACTTCCAAGGTAGTACTTTTGGTTTTCCTGTAATTTCAACCAAGAGTCAACATTCTCTACAGGAAGCAGTCTGATTCACAAAAGAGTCATTCAATCAAAAAACAATGTTTTCTTAATAGTTTTGACTAAAGACTTTCAGTAAACCTTGATGTTAAGTTAAATAATGTCAGGAAGGATGAATCTGTACCAAGATTAAGCCTTTTGCAGTCAAATGTCCAGAGGTGTTTGCTGGAAGGATTGTATTCTTTGACTACAGACAGAACCACAATTGAATTTTTATCTACAACAGGAAAATATCTCTCAGATTTACTTTCATTAGGAGTGAAATTTCTTGTCAGATATATTAAGATAGAATACCAAGGTCATATTTATGTATGTTATTTTTATTGATCAAATGACCTATCTTCCATTTGCTCATGCATTCCCAATGTGAAAGAACAACAAACATCTGGAACAGTTTTCAAACTATTTGATGTAACTATTTTCAAAAGAAAACTGGATGGATAAAATAATTGTTCAATCAATTGAAATTGGATTTTATTAGTAACAGCTGACTGTTGTATTTCTGGCTTAGCTGGAAGCACTTCTGTGATCCCTGCTAGCTAATGGTTTTCAATGGATGTTGTAAACATGAAGCATATTATTTGTAAACAAGGTGCCCTTTGCAAATACCTTTACTACTAGGAGGTCTTGTAAAGATTAGCCTACTCTCTAACTTATTCTATTTCCTTATATCCTTCCAGGATGTTTAAAAGATAGAAAGTGAAGATTGCAATTACAGTTGCACCTAAGACTGAGTGTGTCATGGCATGGATTTGCCATAGCTTAGTGGGACATGGGTGTTAGTCACTGCAGAGTCCTTCTAGCCAAGCCACTGAGTTTCCCTACTCTGGAAATCCAGGAGATAATTGGTGCCCAGCAGGCTCTCACCAAGGGAGAGTCTGGAGTCTGGAAGAGCCTCTCATTTAGACACCACTGTTTCCTGAACTTACATCACTGCTATTAAACAGAGGCACTAAAGACTACGTTGTACAGATGCTACAGGGAGAAGAGCCAGGTAAGAGTCAAAAAGAAAACAATGGACTGTTTTGAAGGAATTTTCATCATTTACAACTGTCCAAAGCACTTTATGCAATTTATTTCAAAATAAGAAAAATAATAATCCTGAACTACTTCATGTGAAGTGTCTTCAAAGTATTACTTGAAATTTCTTCACATGGAAGAAAATGGACCTCCCAGAGGTCCATGGAAATTGCAGACAGTACCAGTTCCTTCCTCTAGCCAACTTATTCATCACACATTCGGCCAAGCGCATCAGGGTAATTTGGGGTCTTGGCTATATAAAGGAAAACGAAGCTGGATGCTTCCTATAAATGAGTCAGTTTTTCCCTAATTGACTATGTGACTGTCTGAGAAAGCCCTGATTGTGGTCAGTTAACTCTGCAAAGTATCTTGCGTGCTTGAATGCCTATTTACCTTTCAAACACTGGGCCAATATCATGAAACCAGATGTAAATTCTTTGAAAATTGAGTACAGGATGGAGTTACTCCAAAGCCAGTAACCAATGAGCTAGGAGCTCAGAAAAAAGATTACCAACTGAATAATATTTTTCCAAATTTGGTATGCCTAACAAAGTTAACTCACTATTTCATCTGATCATCATATGCACATACTTTGTACTTTCTAACTTCCATTAATTAAAAGCAAACAACTAACATGTTGACTCACTAGTAAAGAAAAACACATTTTATACCTCCTACTACTTTTTATCATGAAGTTAGTTCTTCACATTTAGTTAATTATCAAAACGCAAGAGCATACATTATTTTACTTTGAAAACACATGTAACAATGCATGAAAATAATAGTATCTCTTTTCTTTTTACAAGTTTCTCCAGTATATTATATTTTCTGATCAATCTGCAGTTATCAGAACTGATGAGATGTTTAACTGTTATAATTTACCAGTTAAACAGATCACTAATGTTATATACATTTGTACATACATTCATTCTTTCTTCTGATTGTCCTCACAGCATTTTGCAGTATTAAGGTCTGAACAAAAGTATGAATTGTGGCATTAGGTAAGCCTCTTTTCTGGTTCTCGTTTAGGCTGTTGTGTTCATAGCTATGTTTCTAGTATAAACCAAAGACAGCACAAATATGAGACAGGTGTTTTTGATGTCTGTATATAAACTTCTCTTATACTAAGTCACTAGATGAATAGATATTCTCACAGATCCATTATCAGGCAAAAGAGGTAGCTTAATGCTATCAGGCAAGTCTGCCTCTGTACATAAAGCATAAGCCAGGGCTTGTTTTAGTGCACTGAAGAAAACAAAACAAGGAGCAAGCCTAAAATAAACCCATGGCAGTACTGTGATCCTTCTACCTGAAAAAGCTTTAAATGTCAACTTCAGGAACGTGCAATAGGCATTATGGATGATAGATGGAGATGGAGATCATCTTCCTATATATTGGTATGTGTTTCACATTATTCATGTACGTAGGAAAGAGGCACAATGACCAGCTGTGCCAAGAAAACTTGAGGAACAGAAAAACCAAATAACTGAAAAATATATTAAGTCAGTGCTGCCACTCTGTAGGACAATTCAGAGTGGAAGTCTAGCTATAGATATTCTAAACTGGTTTTCACAGAAGCTAATACAGACCTATAGCCTTATCTAGTCTGCAGCTGGTTTAGACGAATTCATTCCTCCTTGTTCATTAAAATAATACATTTCCCAGATCATCTTGCAACTTTATCACCATCATTACTTCTAGCCACTGAAATGCATTTGAGACCATCTCCAATGGACTTCTCTTTGCTTCTGAAGTAGATACATGATATGTACTGATGATGTGAGCCTGAAGCCTGCAACTTTCTTGTGACTGTTGGCAACAATACTAGTGTTCAAATGTTATAAATCTGTGTGCTAGACTTTACAGAACAGAACATTCAAAAATGATCACAGTAAAGCAGGCCAATTTTCAGCTATGGTTTTGATTAAAAGTTTGATAGAAACCTCAAAAAAATGACAACATGCTTCCATAGATAAGCTTCTCAACATTTATATTCCACTGCACTGAGTTGATACAGAATATATTTGCTTTTCCTGGCAATTGAGTTTAAGTACTCAATAAAGTTACATTCAGTTATCAAGAGTTGAGTCTTTTTATCTAGATTAATGCGTTTTGGTTGTCCAGAGAGATGAAGTCTTTTGATGAGGATGAAATAAACTGAACTGAGTAACATCGCAGATACTGGACTTTTGCATTCTAATGGTATAAAGAACACCAAAACAGAATGCATTTTCCAGATCAGTGGCCTAAGATTATTTCATTGTATGCAATGCACTATGAGCCTTCAGGAAGAATCAGAGCATCTTTCCTAAAAAAAAAATTCTTAAATGTGCCTTTCAGAAACTGCCAGGTAGTAGACATGTCACCACAGCTTGGCCCAATAATGAAAATGAAAGGCTAGGTTGAAGTATTCTGAGATGACAAAGAGTTGAATAAATCCAGTTTTCCTTACCTTACCATTTAGGGAGCTTTGTGATTTTTAAATGATGAAATAATTTTATGTATTCATTTTCTACTGTTTATCTGATAACTATTTATTAACAAACTATTAATCAAACATGCAGGACATACTTATCTACATAGCCATTATAGCAGAGTTCTGAACAGCACACAGCATATTAAATACCCTGAGAACTGACTGCTTAAATGCCAGTTTTTCAGTTCACAACAATTACATGAATACCTTGTTGCCACATGAACATATTAGAAATGATAGGATAGTAACATTATATACTGTGCTTCACCACTGCATACTCTGCATATTTAGTTATCCTTTACCCATCTGAAATAATGGTAGTCAATACCTGCATTGTACATTTAAGCCAGACATTGGCCATTAGACTATTCTTTCTTTCTTCAACAAGAGGAACTGCACATAAATATAAAACAGACACTGCTGCAAGAATACTGGCAGAACAGCAAATGTGACTCCATATTTGGAGAAACTCTCCATAAGAAAAAATATGTGTTGGCAATATTGTTTGATCTACATTTTAAGTGCGTGGTTGAGAATACACACTCACTATAAACATAACTTCCGTGCAGGAATGTTCTCAGAAATAAATCTGTAGGTCATGTCGTGTTCTGTCTCTCAATATTCTGGCCAAGTATCAGAGATTTCAGGAAGACAGCGTGCATGCGTAGTGCCTTCCAGAAGACTAAAAGAGCTAAGAATAAATACTTCAACTACAAATACCTACAAAATGAATTTTGGAAAGAAAATACGTGCCACTGTTGCATGTGATACACCATGAGGAAGACTTCAGGGCTCACCTACTGCATAGAGGTCTGAGTAAATTGATGGTAAAGAGGAATATGAGGACATCCTAATCCCAGATAAAGCAGGATGTACTACATCATGTATCATTACCGTAGCAGTTCACTTACAGCAGGAAGGGCAAGGTTGCAAACCACTGTATCAAGCGCTGGATAAGACTGCCCAGGGCCTCATCCAACCTGGCCTTGAATGTGCTCAAGGATGGGACATCCACAATATCTCTGAGCAGCCTGTATCAGTGCCTCACTCCCATCTCAGTGAAAATTTCCCCTCTTTCAGTTTAAAACCATTCCCTCTTCTCCTATCACTATAGGAATCTGTCTCCCTCATGATTATAAGCCCCATTTAAGCACTGGAAGGCTGCAATGAGGTCTCTCCAGGCTCAAATCTAGCATTCATCATCAAGTTTACTCACTTGTAGAGTGCGATCTTCTCCACTCTCTTTTGGCTTCTCTACCTGAGGCACTGAAGCAGATAGTTTGGGTACACTGAAGGAGTTCACATCTCAGCGTGGGCAAAAGGGGAAACACCTTACTCGTTTACAGAAAAGTGGAGGGCAGTGCTGCTGAGCTAAGACCAAAAGGTGCTAACCCTATCACCAGTTGTAAGATCAGGCTGTCATGTCAGAGTCCACAGATGGGTAGTAGCAGCACTGGTGGGCATTCTAAATTGAATTTCCAGGTTGCAAGGCCCCTGCAGTCTGTACAATGGGGTGAACGTGAGAGGCCCCATAGGCTGGAGATCCCAAATCAAACATCTGCAGTTATATACATACAACAACATTGCTTCAATGTTGGGACATGTTATATGGCAATGACCTTCCTTCAGAGTGGGAGGAGGATCTCACCAACAGAAATCTACAGCGAATGCTAGTAACATATCTTTTTCTCTTTGTTCTGTTTTCATTGCCTGAGAGCCAGGCTGAAGGCATGAAGAACTGAAAGCTGCTTTCTCTGGGATGAAAGACACAGAACAAGAAAGGATACCATTTGTCCACACTCCTTTGTTAATCCTGATGCTTGTTTTAACTTTTTTTTCTTCTTCATGCTTGGTTTACCACTGCAGAATGAAAGAGGGAGCCTTGCGAGATTCTTTTACTGGAAAATTTCTTCAGGTTCAGATCTTCCCACTTTATGCATTTATGCTGCTTAGGGACCACTGAATTTGATTCTCAACAATTGTTGCTTCTGACAGGTTGCCTACCCACCTGGTGTTTGGCACCACTGAAGACAGGCCTGCTGAAGTGTACTCTACCCCTACAAAAGGAGTCAGTATTTCTTGTGCATGTCAAAGCTAACACCATTTCCATCAGCTCTAGCTCCTGTTTCTCACTAGCATACCCTCTCTCCCAGAAGTTGCAGGCAGGATGTTCATGGTCCATGTTCTCGTGGAAGTTTCCAGGTGGAGTAAATCCCACAATAGTATTTACATGGTTGCTGCTTTATCATTCCGTAGGGATATATCCATTCCAGAAATAAGATATTCACATAGACCATGATCCAAAATATATGCATTTGAGGTGGGGGGGGGCTTCAGAAAGAGAAGTTTGATACCCTAGGGTAGCTGAATTTTCTCCTCTAAGCAGCATGGGGTAATCTTACAAAGAGCCCTTGCAAAGCTCAGGCACAATGATGTGCATTTCAGTGATGGTAAATATTTTGGCTCAAGTTCCCTATGGTCTCATATGTCATATTTCCATCTGAATGACATGAGACTTGCGCTCATGTTTCTAATCCCCTAATCAAATTCATTCTGTTTGTCTGGATTGTATCATAATATTTTAGTCTACTACAAACACACTCTTCAGTAACAGTGAACTTACTTCAGACACTTTTGTGGGGCCCCAGACAGGCTGAAGAATTGCTCTACAGTTACAGCAAATGGGACTGTACCTGTGTTTGCTCCTGTGAAAAGGTTTAACAAGGTGGATTGAAAACATTATTGGAGAATGTGGGTTCTAATGATTTTTTACCTGGTGGGGAGTTATTCATCTAAATGTTGTTTTATCATTTCCAATGTTACTTGTGGGAAGGGAATGTCACAGCTCGCCAAGAGCTACATTATGTCAGCTGCCGTGCTCTATAAACAGATTACACACACCTTATATAAACAAACTGTGGTTAGCTAATTATCCTGAACAAAAATACACACATAGAGAAGAAAATTCATTTCAATATGATGAATTATATAAATTTTAGTCTCATTTCAGCAACATATTTCTAATATCCTCACGTGTAGCTGCAGCTTATTAAAACTCTAAGATGATTACCACCATCGCACTGGTTTCTCAAGTTCAGATTGTTGCACAGAATCATACCATGTTGTGAATTCAGTACTAACCACATTGTAAGCTATGACCTAACTTGGCAGAAAGGAGGTATATATTGTAAATAGATATTATGACAGGTGTATCAGCTAGTGCCAACAATCAGCTTTTAAAAAATATATCAAATGATTCTAGCCATAAATAAGCTGGAAAAATTGTAAATGGATTATTGAAATATTCAGCAAAAATGTTTTATTCAGATGATTATTTCTTATTATCCATATCATGAAGTAAAAAACTGGAAGTAAAATGCTAAGTTAGGCCTTTTTTTCCAGAGTTATGTGTAATATATGACAATAGATTGTTGTCATAAAGGCTTAAGAATGCTATCACTACTGTTTGTCAAGTAAGAGCGTTCAGTCAAAACCAACACACATACACCTTGTTTATGCCTTCCTATTATGAAAATCTTAAACTTTCTGGACCTGTTTTAATGGCATAAAGGTTAACACAAATCTCAAAATAAAATAAACATATAAATAAAAAATAATACAAATAAGACGGTAGAATTTTCTCAAAAAGCAAGTTTAAATCTTGATTGACTGGACAGCAAAATAGTTCCAGATTTAGAAGGACCACAATGCTCAAAGAGATTAACAAGCAAGTTAATGATTTTAAATACATACTTCCCAATGCTAATATATAGCATTAAATACAGCAAACAACTTAACTCATGTTGATATAGCCTGCAAATGGTCCCCATATGTGGTTCCCAAATATGTGTATACTGGGTAGTATATTTATTCCAGTGGTAAATAAAATCTTAATTCAGCAACCCAGTGGTTTACCGATAGGGCATGTGTGGATATCCAGCTTTTAAGAAAAACATACTTGGTGGTATTCATAGCCACTTTACAAAACTCCACAGACAGAAAGTCCCTCATGAATTTCCACTGGAATTTCAAACTAATATGGAACTTATGGGACATAATAAGAATTTGATTTTGTGACATCTAAGGCAAAGCACTGGTTATGAACTGCTAGAAGTTTTGCAGGTATGGAATCAGCATTTTCTGCATGTTCTCCAATATACTAGCAGTATTTACTAGTTAGGTATTCCACAAACATAATGAGCTGTCATGTGTTAAAGTTAACTTTATCAAGAAAAATTCCAACGTAGCACATTAAGTGCTTGTTTTATTCCAGTTATAGTTACTTGCCAATACTCTGTATTTACTTTTGCTTTAACTCTCATGAAAGCATTATACGAGAGATTTGAAGCACTAAACATAATTATGAAATACTGGAAATATTCTCAGTTCTGAGTTTGTTTCACAGTGTTACACAGAAGTTACTAACATGTAAGAAGACATAGGAGAATGAAGGAAACAAAATATTTTCTTTGACTTCCAAAGTTATGCTTAATTTAGCAAACCTCTTGAAAAAGAAGAAAACTCATAAAAGAGTTTCATAATTTACAAAAATGTTAAGGTTGCAACAGTTAAGGAAAAGCAATAAGACTGCCCGCATAGCTGTAAGCTAGTATCCTTCTGCAATCACATTCGAAAGACTGTGAAATTAAAGACAGTAATGTACTATTATTTCTGAAGTGCTTCTGTCTAATTGACTGGGCAAAGACTATTGCCCAGCACTAATTTCACTACAGAAAGTAGTGCTTGCAAGACTTCTGCTTGAGAAGTTGAAAGAAACTCTTAATTTTCAAAGGGCATAGTGTAGTAAATTATTGGAAAAGAAAGATGGTTCTCACAGTAAATTACATTTGTGCCCTCTGAACAACTATCCCAGATGTCCTAGATTTTCCTCAGCAAGGCATGTTATTCACCTTCATCACAGCTGATCTCTTGGTGGGAGCTGCTTATCCCAGTGTTCAAGTTATGAGCCCAGAAATGGGTATCCAGAACGAATAGATTACCTCCAAAACAAACAAAAACAAATGCACCTTAGTATTTTAATTTTAGAGTAATATTTTCTGGAAAATCTTGATGAAGTTAATCCTTTAGCTCCCAGTAATGGAAAAATATATTAGGAGAGGGGGAAAAAGTGAGAGAGAGTAAAAAAAAGTCTTTAAAAAGAAAGCCTTTGAGTGACATGGCTTACAAAAAAACTCCATGAATGGACTAGTGTGTTTTTTATTGCAAAAAAACAAAACAAAACAAAACAACAAAAAAAGAAAACAAAACAAAACAGCCACAGCAAGACTAGGAGAAAAAGAAAGAGAAGAAAAGACTAAATAGCTGCTTATTAAATTAGTATTATCTGCACTGAGTGAGGAAGGGATCTAACAGGAAAGAAGTACATGGTCACAAAAATTACACAATCTAAAAACAAATCACTGAAGTATTAAATTAATTTTGGAAAACAAAAAATATAGAAGCAAACACATTTAGTTCTGGTATTGTTTCAGTTACAGCTGCATGAGTTTGCCCCCAAATATAATGTTTTGTATGTGATTTACTTGCTGGGAGGTAGGAGTGGAGGGGTAGCGAGAAATCAACAGACAACTCTTGCCTGGGAATTCTTGAAAAGCACAATTTTCAACATAAAAATTTATCCATCCACAGCACAATCTTATGTCTCATCTGCAACAGATAATAGTAGTAGGTTTTCAGTTGTTAATCATACTAGAGTGAACAAAGCCTGAAGTTTGGTCAATACATGGTTTACATGTCTGCTATCAGCAAAGGAGTAGGGAGGGCTGGGATTCCCAGGTATTTTCCAGAACCAGCCAAGTTCCCTTGCTGTGACACGACTTTTTATGCTGCTGTTTCCAAACCTGCCCCAGCTTTTACTACATGTTCCATACTTTCCATATGGAGAATTAAAATGGAAGTATCACATCTTATAATTTACTCTATAGTAGTTTATAAATTAGAGTGAATTCGGAGATCCAACAAGAGACATGGAGATCCAACGAGAGACATCCCCATTTCTCCTTTCCCTTCCCGATTTGTTGTCCTTCTCTGTGAAGAGGATCAGAGAAGTGGAATATGGTAAGTGCAGGAAAAAAAACAACAACATTTGTTAGAAATTTGGGAGACAGACAAAAAAAGATGGATAAAGAGTTGAAATTATCTAGAGAATAAGTCTGGGACTTCAGCAGAGCAGTAGAGGCCGGTGGTCGGTTTGTGGTTCAAGAGTGACAGAAGGGTGGAAAGGCGCAATGATGATAGAGTAGTGGACTAGTTGCATAGCAAGCTATCTGTTAACTTTACTTGAAGTATTGCCTGTACCTAAAGAAACAAATGCCTCCGTGTTAATACAGAGATAGAGTGTGTTATGCCTTGCTTCTCTGCAAGATAAGAAAAGGAGAGCTTTGCTATGGCAGGATTTCAACCCAGGCGTGCCTAACTCCCAAATGTATTTCTTCTCACTCCACTGTGCGTATGCTTTTCATTCAGCGTATTTTATTTACTGGGAGATTTCCAACTACACCATTTTGTGAGGCTCTGATTATGCATTATCAAGCCGAGACAATCTGCCAGCTGCACCATGTAGCATGTCACTTTTCTGTGCAAAGGAGAAAGGAAAGGAAGGGAAGGGAAGGGAAGGGAAGGGAAGGGAAGGGAAGGGAAGGGAAGGGAAGGCTTGAAATGACTTTCTGTGAAAGACAGATATTTCCTTGTGCTGTGTCAGTGTGCTATATGTTGGTCTTGTCCTACATCCTAGCTACTGTGTATATATATATATATATATACACACAGTAATAATATTTGTCTGTTTATTCATTCGTAGTTTGCAAGTAAAGGGCAGACCAATTAGATAAATGAACATGACCTCCTACAAAAGACACCACACTAAATTCTACATCTAAACATGTGTTCACATATCTAGCTACTGTGCCCTCCTAAAGCATCCACCCCTTCTCCAGCTATTAAACTAAAAACTGTAGACATATGGTGTGACTTTTAATGTTATCCAGTAAAAGTTAAAGGGTTAAACTACAACCTTCTACATAAAAACAGGGAAATCTCTAAGCAACTGACAAAAATCTTCTTAGGAATTGTTATGTTCAGCAGCAACAGCTGAAAACATTTAGCTTATGAGCCAGTATTCGTCTTCAAAGACTTCATTCTGCCCAGAAAAGAAAGAACAAGAGATCAATTAAGATCTCGTCCAGCATGCAAGTAACAGTGGGAAACATACCTCCCACAAGTAACATGATCTTGGAAGACATCCTAAGAAAACCACGTTCTGATTTCCACTTTCTTACCTTTCATAGACTGAAAAGGTGCTGCCTCAGGCTGAGATGACCAATTTGGGGAAATGTGAACAAAAAGAAGCTTTGGGGGAGTGGTTGTGAAAAAGGAAATTATATACAGTGTACTGGGTTCATCATTATTTAGCACACATTGTCCAGATGACAGATGACCTGTCCTTTTATTTAGTGTGATGTCATTCCCATGTAAATCCTGTAGCATACAGAGTAGGAAAACTGCATGTGGTATATTTCCCTATATAGCCCTCAAAGCAACTCCATCAAACTGTCACTTTTATATTAAACATGGAATTAATTATGAGATTATAAGATTTCATAGGAAGGGCTGTAAAACTACTGTTTATTCATTTGAAAATGGTTAATTAGGTTTACATAGAACAGGTTTTCACATTTTGTTTAGAATATTCCATTATGCTCCATGAAGAAATGCAGCTCACTTAGACATGGGTCTAAGCATAAGTATGGGAGCTGTGCTTGAATACTCCTGAAGATGAAAGTTTCTGTGATCTCAAGCCAGCTTGGCTCACTATTAAAGTACAGACGAAGACTCTTACAGTGGTGAGAATTTCCTCTGACTTCCAAAAAGAGAGATGGTGTAAACTCCTCTCTAATTTTAATCGTAGGCAGGAGCTGGTTTTGTGCACAGAGAGTAATGGTAAAAGCCTTTCATTCCACTAGTTTTCTGTGTCAAACTCAGAACGTTTGCAAAGGTGGGTTGTATTTTTGGGGAGGAGGGGGGGCTTATATTTTATGGTCACTGTAAATTCTGTGTTCCAAGGTCTTGAGACTAAAAAGTCTGATGTAAGAAAATGTATAACGTGTGACAACAGTCCTTATAAATCTTAGCTGCATACAAAAGAGCAAAGAAAATAAAGAGACAGTGAACAGACTTTAAGACCAGGGAAATAAAAGAAAGTTTGTTTAAAGAAGACTCACTACCAGACTGGTTTGACTTGAATTATGTTTGTAATCAGGAAAGAAGCCATGTTATGTGACGTGAATATAGAGAAATATTCCTCTAGAGGGAGAGAATGCTTTGTAGAACTTCTTGTGGCTCTAAAAGTGCTACTTACTGTGGAGCAAGACCTGCAGCACCCAATTACAGTTCAGAACAGCTTACAAAGACTGACAGTAAATGATCCAGTAGAGCTGAGTTCACTACTACACATATCAGGTAAATTATATTTTTTTGCAATTTTTTTATTTCTTTAAGTAGCAAATAAATGAATTTTTGCTCTGTCTGGTTCATTCTGCAAACGTATCTGTCCACACAAGCCTGGACAAAAAGAGGGTAAAAGCAGCTGGACAAGACTCTTTCTCAGTCCCAGTGTGTTCAGTGGGTTCTAGCAGCTCAAAATATAGGTCCAGTTACCACAGTAACATAGTTTTGAAACCAGCCTTTGATTCTTCTTCAGTGGCAAAAATTCATGCTTAGCATTGTTAATAAGCAGCATACATGTCTCCATATCACTTTCATTTATGTCCTTCTACAGATATTAGGGGAGAGATACCTAAAGATTGAAAATATTGAAAGATTTTGATGAACATCCATTACAGTTTGTACACTTACTGCAAGCCAGAGCCTCCGCAGTAACTCAGTTCTGACCAACTGCAAAGCAGCACCTCAGAGTATCCTCTTATGAGGAGTAAAGTTATGAACTCCATTTTGGAGAGAAAAAATAGAACAGTTGTACAAAGAACTGGTTTGAATGACATTAGCTAACTGAAAGTCAATTCCAGAGCCTCTGATTTTGCAGGCATACTTAGAGCTCAGTTTGGTCTTAGAAATCAGGAAAGTCATTACATTTCCAGCTGATCCTATAAAACGAGGTCACTTTCAAAAGAACTTTTTAGTATAGATCTTTTGAAAGAAGTGGTAACAACAGTTCTCCCTTTAGCAATTCTTCTGAAAGAGTCCATCGTTGTGTCTTATTTCTGTGTGTACATACATAAAAACCTGCATTTCTTCTTTATTACGAACATGTTTACACAGTCACGAAAGTTTTGGGGAGTTACAGATGTGGAAGTCCCACTCAGTGCAGGTGCATTTTGGTCAAGCTTTTTCCTTATAATAGCATGATTCATCTCATTAGGACACAGAAATGAAGACAAAAACCACAGGCACTGATGTGCTACATTGCAGCATCCTGTGTATAATCCCTACAGGAAGGATGCCTCCACAGTTTACAAAACCTTCGTCTTTTTTATCCGCTTTAAATTTCCTGAGTGTAATTTTATTAAATATGAGCAACTCTTGAAGACATCTTTTCCTGACCCTATACAACTTCATTTTCTTCCAAAAAAAAAAAAAAAAAAGACATTGATAATAATCCCTATTTACACATTAAGCTTCAAAACCACTTGACCATTGGGCATTTTAGAATGTGGGATGAGTTGATGCTGTTGGTGGGATATGTTTCATTCTCACTTTAAATTTGGAGAAAAGAAACAGCACCTTGAAATGGACCAGCTGTTAATATTTGTGGCAGCTATTTGTACGATATTTCACTAGTACATGCTGGGGACAGACTCAAATTACTGACTTGAACAATCTGGTATGTAGATAATAGGAAACGGTGGTTGGATAATGTAATACGGGAGTGCCAACAGTAAGCATTATAATATGTCAGCAGCTTTTTATTGAATTAGAACATGAATTTCTAGGTACCAAGTACAGTGCAGTTTCAGTGCTACTACTTTGCACTTTCTCTGAGCACTTTTCATCTCAAAAGTTCTAAAAAAACAAAATGTAAGTGAGGTACAGAATATTCTTACCTCTGGGGTGAAACTGAGCAGCTGTTTAACATCACAAACAAAAGCTGTTTAGGACAGCAGTTGCTAATGTGGGAAAACACACCCAGATGTTGACTCCTTGTCATTTTAAGATCACATCTTGCTTAGATTTTAATGCTCAGAAGACTGAACTCTTTTACGCCTTTGAAAATTCTGTTTTCCACTTGAATCCAAATATGAGAGGAAATCATTATTTTGTCCACATGAAAAAGCAAGATATATATATGGCCCTGGTCTCAAGGTTTTGCTTTCTTGGACTTCAGTAGTTTGGTGACTTATACATGCACACTTCCATCTCAAAAGGCATTGGTTAGGGGAAGGAGAGAGGACTTACTGCTTTTACTTCCAGACAGGGGTCATGGAAAATCAGAAGGCGTCCTCTGAGGCGTCACATAGATATCGTTAAGGACTTGGCAGCTAGTATTGACAGTTACATTGAAAGAAATCTCAGGATGAGAAACTGATTTTCCAGGCTAAAGTAATTTAAATTCCTAGAGTTTTATCTGACTTAAGTCTTTTAAAATTGTATTTTTCTGTTCTTTTACCCATAAAGCTATTTTAAATCATCCACCCCCATTTATGTATGGAAAGTAGTTGAACATGCCTGCTCAGAAATAACACATCCTAACAGATGCCACAAGCAAGAAAATGCTCCTGGGTGCTCTGCCTACATTGGAAGCCCACAAACTGACTTGTTATATGCAAATATGAAACACATCGAGATTATGCATTATACTCTGATCGAAATGTAACTCAGCCACCATGCACATAGCTAGCAACAAGGTCACAAGAGCACACAGAGTGCTGTGCAGCAGCTGACTTGGTCTTTATCAATAAGCAGTTCAATCAGAATTTCTAGCTCATGCAAGTACTAAGTGTTATTTAAGTGAGGGGGAAAAAATTATATTATTGCAATGTCTAATTTAGGCATCCATTTTTGACACATTCTTTGATATTTTGCCAGACCTCCCAAAGCCCGAACGCTAACTATTCTGCTTTACATTTGTCTGTTCCAGCTAATCTCTTGTCCACGGATTGCATTAGCAACACAACAATATTGTACACGTCAACTGATAATGACTTACCAGCACCATCCCAGAACAGATGTTACATGGAGATCAACCTTCAGGCGTGGCTTTGGGAGTTTCCAGTCAAAGCACTTAACAGAAGACTGGGCCCATTAGCCTGAGAAACAGATGATTACTAATGGGTCTATTTGACAAAGTTCTTGGCTCAGTCCTGGACAGGGACTGAACTAAACCAGGAAAAAGTTCACCACAATGACTCACAGGAGGACAGCTGCTTAAGGAAAAAGAAAAAAGCAGTGACCTATACTTCATTGTGGAAATGGGTGGAGTTCAGTCAATATACAAAGCACAGATGCAAAATGAAAAGAAAACTCTGCTGCTAAGTAACTGTGTGAAGTTTTCACGTAATGGTGATTCTGAAGCTCTGAACAAGGCAAAATATCTTAGAAAAAAACCTGTCAGCATGAACTAAAGGAGTATGGTATCCTTAATGGCATGCATACACTAAAAATAATGTTTTTGTTTATGGTACTGGCTTAAATCAGAGTCTTGGTGATATTTTAACCAGAGTTAACTAATACACTTAACTACAGATGCAGACCATATGGAAATGTGGGTAACCAATGCTTCCAGTGCAACGGAGCAGATCTAACCTGTCCTACTGAGGCAAATAGAAATGTGTTTAGTAAGGTAGAAGTGATAAAATATTTCTGAAGAACAATTTATTAAGGTCATGCCAATAATTTTAACTTCAATTAACATTTAAAAAATAGTAGTAAAAGGATAGAGCCATCTAGGTAAAAGTAAATTTAGTCAACAGTAACAGAGCCACCAGACAGTCAAGAGAGAATGTGAGGACCCGAACGGTCTTATCTTTTTTCTCGTTTCTAAACTATCAGGAAGCTTGAAAGGAGGATAACAGGGTTAGAAGGAGGGTACCAAATCTTTTTGCTTCATCACCTTTCCAGAAAAGAGCAAAGAAAATGGCTAGAGATTAGAAAACACAAAGAGAAAAACAGCTTGCTGGCAAAGAGGGGAAAGATCATAGCATTCTTCAATTACGTGAAAAACTCTTGTCAAGAAGAAGAAAATCATCTGTTCTACTTGTTCATGGTCGAAAGAACAAGCAGTGACAGCATCAAAGGTTAAACATTAAGAAAGAGCTTTGGAATAGATTTTCCGGGAAGGTCAGATAATTTCTGTCACTAGAAAAGGTTAAACAAACATGGTTCAGGAAAAAATATGGGCATAACTGATCTTGGTTTATGGACTTGGTGACTTCTTGAGGGCTTTTCCAGGGCCAGTTTCTATTGCTTGACAACTTAAGCAGTGATGACAAACTTCACAGGTTTTACTTTGAATTCTTTAGATGTCACTGAAATTATCCAGACCACGTTCTAACAATTCTCGTCATTGTAACAGTTTCTCATCATATAGATAATCAGCGCAAAATTTTCAGGAAGAGATAACAGTATTTACTTTTCCAGCTATATCAATTTAGAGATAGTATTTGCGGTACGTCAGTATAGCAGGCAGAAAAGAAATGCATTTCCATTTCCCAGAAAGCAAAGACTGGAAAGGTTTGTTCATTAAACTATGTTTGGCCTTCTCTGGGAGAAGATCACTACAGGAGAGTGCTATGCAGAAGGACACTGTAGGCCATTTTTTACAAATAAATGAACAGTAAATGAACTTAATGCTTACAAGAAGTATAAACATTTCAGTTACACATCTTTACACATCTACTGAGGCTGAATATCCCTTATGTTGAATTTCCATTATTGCTTCACAGATTTTATTTTTTCCAGGAAAACAGGCATTGTATTGTATTGTATTGTATTGTATTGTGTTCTATGCTATTCCATGCTATGCTATTTCAAAGTCTTTTGCCTCACTGTGAAAAGTTTCTCTCTCTTCCTCTTGTGCTCTTGCACTTTATAGGCCTCGGTTTGCACACACAAGATAACTTACAAAGCATGACATCAAGCAGTATCTACATAACTAGATACTAATTACATGACATCATCGCAGGCCAGTCTATTAGATCAAAATTTAACTAGCCTTTTTCCTCTGTTGCAAACCCCATGAAAGAGCTTATATTGCCATTGAAATCCCTTTTATATGCAAATCAACAAGTCTGTCTAAGACAAAAACAAATATAATTTGAGTTGTTAGCTATAGCCTAGAGACTCTGCTTGCAACATTTGGACAAACAGAAGCAGAGACTTCTCCCTGGTGATCTTCTTTTTTACACAGATCAAAGACTTTCTAGCCTTTCATGGCTGCCAGTTTAGGAATTAAAAGATGGCTTGGCCTTATTCAAGCATAAGACTTCCATAATGCTTGGAATAGAATTAGAAAGACTTAACAAAGCGTATGTGTTAGAATTTGCACTTCCCCTTTATATTTAGAATCAAATCATATTTTCAGTGTTAACTAGGATTTAAAACAACAATCTCGTCTGTTACTTAATAAAATGTTGCAGACATCTTAGCTGTACAAAGTTTGTAGTATGTTTATCTGTTTGAAGAAATTAGGCCCTTACTTCCAGATGGATTGAGTTCAGCACTTATTTAAATTAAACCAAACTAGTTTATAGAACAGAAATGACGTCCTTAATTATTATCCAAGTATTTTTATCTATTGCTGGTAAACATGTGAGGTCAACTGTACCTTTGTAAGAAAATAAACAGGAAAAAATTCAAAGTGAATGTGCATGTGAAAAAAAAAATCAGCTAAGCAGACAAAGTCATTTTTGGAAGGGAATCTTTTAAGATTTCTGAGAAGGTCTTCCTGTGTAAAATGCTTGTAACACATCACAGCACAAATGGCTCTCAACAAATTCTTAAAGACATCAATGGGCTTCTCATATAACACTCATGCAGTACACCACAGTATTAGCTCATCCTCCTGAGCATTTGTACTACAACAGATAGAAGCTAAGAGTGCAGAACAAGCCCTACAACACCAGCACGAAGAAGGATATGCCAGGAAGAGAATAAAGCCACTGAACACAACTTGTCTCCGTCTCTGAACTTCAACTGAGTACAGATGGATGGCAACACAGGATAGTTTGTGTAACACTGGCTTGTACATTCCCCCAAAACAGAAATAAACTTTCCAGTTTCTGAAAGCAGAAAAGTCTTATGGGCCTCTGCCACTAGCACCCCCTGTCATTTTTTGGTGGTGTTATTTAAAGTAATATCTACCTACTAGATGTTAATGACTGAAGGAAAAAAAACCACATCTATTAAAAAAAATAAGAAGTAATTATTCAGATAAGAGGCATTACATTGTAGTCTATAGTCTGCAAAACACTCAAATTATTCTGTCCCAAACTCATACAATTGCTTTTTTTTCTTACTATGTTTTTTTCCTTCTTCTTTTTAAAATTCTACATTAAAAGCATCCTATTATTATAAATTTCTTCAGGTAAATGGCATAAGACTGAAGGTTGTCTCTGGCTAATTTAACTCTTGATCATGGTCAGCAAATAAGATTTGCATTGTCACAGTTTTTGCTGAATAGGGAGAAAAGTTTAGCATAATTTTACCATTTTGAGTGGATAGGAAATATATTCACGTTGCAGCAGCATCATTTTGAATGATTGCTATTCATTTCTAATCATGCCATGATTTTGAGAAGCCATTTAAAAAAAAAATGGGTTAATGTCTATACCTAGACAAACATGACTTCACATTTGTCACATTATTTATTTCATATTTTATTACAAATGAGTAAGTCCAGTATACTTTTTTCCAGAAGCTTGTTTTAAAATATTATTATTTGTGACATACAGTAACACTGCCTACTAAGTAAAATTACAAAAACTCAGAGAGAAGAGAGGAAGATAAAAGAAGAGTAGAAGAAAGAATGATATTCTTTTAATCTTCTTTGGACTCTTTGTAATGTCAGTTACCAATAGATCTCCTTTCTCAAGCAACTGGCACAGGTCTTGTTCCAAAGATAGATCAGCAGAGCACCATGCACAGTAGAGGAAAAAAAAACCACTGGCATCAATCTCCTAAGAAGGTGTTCCCAACCAAGCCAAACGCCTGGTTTATAAATCCCTCAGGGATGATCAGCCGTTTAGCCATCTGCAGACCAAACCACAAAACGCCCTTTCTTCCTAAAAAGAGAAAATCATGTAAAGTCAGATGTGCAGGGAAAGCAAAATCTTCTATTCCCACAAGCTTTTGCAAGCAAAAAGGATTTGCGGGTTCCACATCCCCTGAATTTTTTATTCTGCCACTTTTTTTTAATCTGCAGGAAAAAAATGAACACAGAATCTATTATCAAATGTTAGTTCACGGAATTTCTTCAGAGAGCAGTGCGATAAGGTACAAGTCTGTTGCTGTTTGCCATGTTCCAGATGAGGCATTTCAGACAGGAAAAAAAAAAAAGAAGTGACACATGAACAGGTTTCCTGTTCACTGACATACATACGGTGTAAAACTTCAAAAATCCTAGTGCACAGGTGAAAAAATAGGTAAATGAAATACCTCAGAGAGAAGAGTGAAAGCCGTGAGTTTAGTTGCTGTTTTGTTCTCTAAAAATATCTTGTAGAGGTCAGGGTTGCTGAACCTTAGGACAGGGAGACGCTGCCTGGGACAGACTTCCTCTATCAGGAGATGAAAAAGAGCAAGGTTGCCCCTAAGTTCAGCTGTGGCTATGTAGTAGAAGACCTGTTCATAGAAAGATGGAGCCAGAAAGTACCTCAGAATTTCTCATTTCTTTGTAGGATCCATTACATCATGTCAGTCCAGGCAAAATCCAGAGTGTGCCTTCAATTGAGAAAATGCTCCAAGAAAGAATTCCCTTTGGTGAGGAGGATCTCATCAGTGATTGCCTAGAGAAACTTGATGCACACAAATCTATGGGCACTGAAGGGATGCACTTACGAGTGCTGAGGGAGCTGATAGAAGTGAATGCCAAGCCAGTCTCTATCATCTTTGAAAGGTTTTGGAGAACATGAGAGGTGTCTGAAGACTGAAGGAAAGCCAGTGTTATTCCAAGAATTCTGAAAGGGCAAGAAGGAAGACTCAGAAAAATAAAAGCCAGTCAGCCTAATCTCTGTCCCTGAGAAAGTGATGGAACAAATTATTCTGGATGTCACCTCAAAGCAAGTGAAAGAAAAGGAGGTTATCAGGAATAGTCAACATCAATTCACCAAAGGGAATTCATGCTTGACCAGTTTTGGGCCCCTCACTACAAGAAAGACATTAGGACCCTGAAGCATGTAAAGAGGAGGGCAATGAAGCTAGTGAGGGGTCTGGTGCACAAGTCTTACAAGGAGTGGCTGAGGGAATGGGGATTGTTTAGTCTGGAGAAGAGGAGGCTCAGGGAAGACCCTATCATGGTCTATGACTACCTGAAGGGAGGTTGCGGCAAGGTGGGGGTTGGCCTCTTGTCCCATTTGACCAGCGATAGGACTAGAGGGAATGGTGTAAAGTAGTGCCAGGGGAGTTTCAGATTCTCTGAAAGAATTGTCAGGTGCTGGAATGGGCTGTCCAGGGAGGTGGTGTAGTCACTGACCCTGGAGGTGTTCAAGAAACTTTTAAATTTTTGTACTGAGGGACATGGTTTAGTGGGAAATATTGGTGATAAGTGGATGGTTGGACTGGGTGATCTTGGATGTCTTTTCCAACCTTGGTGATTCTATGATTCTATGATTTTATGGTAGTCTTTTATGATGTCATGAATGGCTGAGTAGATACAGGGAGAGCAGTGGATGTTGTCTACCTTGACTTCAGGAAGGCTTTTGAATTTGTCTCCCATAGCATCCTCACAGGTAAGCTTGTGAAGTGTGGGATAGATGAGTGGTCAGTGAGGTGGATTAAGCACTGGTGGACTGTCAGAGCTCAGAGGACACAGAGTCTAGTCGGAGGCCTGTAGGTACTGGTGTTTCCCAGGGGTTGGTACTAGGTCTGGTCTTGATTAACATAAATCAATGATTAGGATGAACAGATGGAGTGCACCTCAGCAAGTTTACTGATGATACAAAGCTGGGAGGAGTGACTGACACCAGAACACTGTGCTGTCATTCAGTGAGATCTGGATAGGCTGCAGAGGTGGGCAGAGAGGAACCTGATGAGGTTCAACTAGGGCAAGTATAGAGTCCTACACCTGGGGAGGAATAACCAGACACATCAGTACAGGTTAGGGGCTGACCTGCTGAAAAGGAGCTCTGCAGAAAAGGACCTGGGTGTCCTGGTGGACAACAAGTTGACCATGAGCCAGCAGTGTTCCCTTGTGGCCAGGAGGGCCAATGGCATCCTGGGATGCATTAAAAATAGCATGGTCAGGAGGTCAAGGGAGGTGATCCTCTCCCTCTACTCTGCCCTGATGAGTCCACATCTGGAAAGCTGGGTCCAGTTCTGGGCTCCCCAGTTCAAGAAAGGCAGGGATCACCTAGAAGGAGTACAGCAGAGGGCCACAAAGATGATGAGGGTACTGGAGCATCTCCTGTACCAGGAAAGGTTGAGAGACCTGGGACAGTTCAGCCTGAAAATGAGAAGACTGGTAGGGGATCTTACAAATGCTTATAAGTATTTAAAGAGCAGGTGTCAAGTGGATGGAGCCATGCTATTTTCAGTACTGCCCAGAGACAGGGCAATGGGCAACAAGTACAAACTGGAACACATAGGAAATTCCATCTAAATATGAGAAATACCTTCTTTACTTTGAGGGTTACAGAGCACTGGAATAAATTACCCAGAGATGTTGTGGAATCTCTGGAGATATTCAAAATCTGCCTCTACATTTTCCTGAAGAACCTACTGTGTGTAATCTGCTTTAGCAGGAGCGTTTGGACTACATGATCTCTAGAGGCTCCTTCCAACCTTTATGATACTGTGATTCTGTGAAACATGAAGGATTGTCCCAGTATACACTATCAGTAGTGTTTGTTATCAATCACTCTGGCACCTCATGGGCAGAAATGTGTTACCATGGTGGCAAGGGCTGACTGAACACAACAGACAGGAGTTAAGCTGAATTAGAGGAAAATGTAGAATGATATAAATCAATCTGTAGAAAGCAAAGGATGCTACATAACTTCAGCATTTCCGCTCTCACAAGTACTTCTCACATATTTTTGCTACTAATGACCACCAGCCTGTTCTCTCTTCTCTTTAAATGTCCTTTCTCAATGGTTCTTTATATGATCTAGATACATTAGAATAGCAAGAATGAGTAAGTACCTCATTTTTCTCTCATGCTATGTAAGTACAACACATTTAAACTAATAAATGTTCATTCTTCATTTTTTAAAATAGTTTTATTACTGATAATGGGAATTTTGGTACTTAACCATTACGTTTGTCAAGGGTCATCTTTGACAACTGATAACAGTGTGCTCAGGATTAATATTAACATGTAATTCTAAGCCACTTTTGTCTTGCCTTAGTGGATTAATTTATGTCATTTTAAAGGCACAGCTCTGTGTGACATCATTACACTGCCAGATTTATATTACCCAATGAAGTCACCATTAGAGCTTCTCATAATTTTCCTTTTCCACCAGTGGTCTAATATGCCATTAGTCCTGCTTCTCAGTTATGAATCTTGCTTCTGGACAGGTAGCCTTTACCTAGAATACAATATTTAACTCACAATAATGGTAAGAATTACTTAAAAGTGACATTTTGATTAATAAGCCACAAAACAGTATTATCAAATTCCAATATATTTCAGATGCACACAGATATCAGAAACAGCATTAAAATATAATGAGTTAGTATTGGAAATGCTGCCAATATTTCCACAAGGACTATAGTTCTTTCTAGTTTTCCAGTCCTAGTTCAAAACCTTGTTATTCATTGCTTGTAGCACAGAAATTCTTTAAGAAAATGCTTATGAAAGTACTCAGCATCATGTGGAAAATATATATTGCATACTGCATTTCCTATTCCTTCTCTTCTTGTTAATGAGTGACTTATTAAGTTTGCGCTTTCCACCTTGTCTAACATCACTAGTATATATAGTAGGTGTGAAATTAATACTTTCTGCAAAAACATTAATTTTGGCAGTTGAAATGTTTTCAGCTACAAGCTGTACCTTGGGCAGGCTGCACCTTTACATCTGCATGCTTGCCCTCCACTCAGTTGCATTTTCTCATGTGCTTTCTCTCCGTTTCAGAGTCTCTTGGATGATAAAGAGGACAATACACCTTGTATTTCTACCATAATGTAGCTTTTGAGGGTCAAAATAGTTCTCTCCATTTCTTAACATTTGAAATTTTGTGTGTGTATGTACAAACATGCGTACATACGTACGTGTGTGTATTGAATTGTGCCACACCTTTGATTAATGAAGAAAGGTTCACATAAAAATGTGAACAACATTGGATGGATAACTGACCATGGCTGTCAGATTGGACTAGGCTTTCTTTAGACTGGCCTTTCTTTAGACTGGAGCGCTGGGAAGCAAGAAACCAAATGAGGTTTAACAAAACCAAGTGTAGTCTTGCACCTGGGAAGGAATAACCGCAAGTATCAGTACAGGTTGTGACATGACCTGCTGGAGAGGAGCTCTGCAGAGAAGGACCTGGGGGTGCTGGTGGATGACAGATTGGCCATGAGCCAGCAGTATGCCCTGGTGACCAAGAAGGCCAATGGGATCCTGGGCTGCATGCATTAAAGGGAGCGTGGCCAGCAGGTCAAGGGAGCTGATCCTCCCCCTCTACTCTGCGCTGGTGAGGCCTCTCCTGGAGTACTGTATCCAGTTCTGGGCTCCCTGGTACAAAAAAGACAGGGATATCTTGGAGAGAGTGCAGCAGAGGGCCACAAGGATGATAAAGGGCCTGGAGCATCTCCCCTGTGAGGAAAGGCTGAGTGAACTGGGTCTGTTCAGCCTTAAGAAAAGAAGACTCAGAGGTGATCTTATTAATGTTTATAAATATCTTAAGTGTGGGAGTCAAAAAGACATGGCCAACCTCTTTTCAGTGGTCTGTGGGGACAGGACAAGGGGAAACGGGCATAAACTTGAGCATAGGAAGTTCCTCACCAATGTGTGAAGGAACTTCTTCACTGTAAGGGTGACAGAGCACTGGAACAGGCTGCCCAGGGAGGTTGTGGAGTCTCCTTCTCTGGAGACATTCAAGACCCACCTGGACACCTACATGTGCAACCTGGTCTAGGAAGCCTGCTTTGCAGGGGGGTTGGACTCGATGATCTCTGGAGGTCCCTCCCAACCGCTACAATTCTGTGATTCTGTGATTCTTTAAGAAGATTCATTAATGCAACAAAAACTTACAACCAATATATCTGCCTAGACAGATAATTTGCATAGCTATACCTTAATTGGTTTTGAAATTAATTTCAGATCAGCAATCATAACTTTGGTGGCCTGGGTTAGTATGGGTGGATGAGACAGATTTATGCTATCATAGATGTATAATGTTTTTGTAACTGAGGGAAAATAGCTTATTGACAGCCTAATCAAATGAAGTATTCTTCTTCCAAATTTCAAATGTGCACAACAAATATATATTTGTGTGTGTTCCTTCTTCCTCTTCCTTACTCAAAAACATTTTTATTTCTCCAGGAATAGAAAAAGGAAAATGATGGAAATGTGATGCCTTGGAAAAATAGCAAATCAGAGAAATAACAGAAAATAAGGAGGAAAAACGTGATAGACAAATCAAACTGAGTACTCACCTTCACAGTTTTCCCACTATTATGCACATTTTTCATTTATCAAACTTCAATTCTGACCATTTAGCTATCATCTCTAAATATTTAACTCCACAAAGTTCATTTCAAATGAGAAAGAATGACCTAAAGATTGCTCTTTTCATAGCATCCGAAGTATTTATGGGCATAATTTTCCTCCATGATCATTACCTAACTCTTCTGTTTGTCTTAGAGCAAACAGTTCCCCCCATAAATTTTCCACGGTCAAACTAAAAAAAGATATAGGAGTTTTGATTTTTTTTTTTACATTTAAACTATTCATTCAATGATAAATTTACAAAATCTTACCATATGTATTTGCCTCCTTACTTACATATCAAAAAATGTTAGAAGACAGAGTGAAAACAAACAAACAAACAAACTATATGGCGTTTCTTAAACAAGAGTTGAGTATCAGTCTCTGGTTTAGCCATATTTTACATGAAAGGATCAAATGTCCATATCCCTGCCAACTAAAGATAATGAAAAAATACAAACATGAGCTTTGTCCTTTGTTACAGGGTCAAGAGATACAATCATTCACTTAAACTATTAAATGTAATGCATACAGGCATACGGAGATGAAAAGTGCCACTTTAAATTAGCTTGACCTGCAGTGTTGACTCCTAGACAGATGGCATAATATACCCTGACTTCATTGCTGAGGCATTAGAAATACACAGCAAGAGGCCATTGTGATATTAAGAAAAAGCTTTGAAACAAATTCAGACTGAGAACCAAAAACCTGCTGTCCCCCTGTGAGGCTCTTGGCTTTCCTTTACCAGACCTATTACAATACAGAATGAAGTCTTCCCAATTTTTGCTAAAGGAAAGTAGTGCTAAGGCAATGAACAGTCATTTTCTACTTTGTCGTCTACAGAGTAGACTTTAAAGATGAGATTCAGAGTTCTAACAACCAGGCTGATAAAGTCAGTCAAAGGCAATGTATTCTTTCCAGGAGAGGGAAAAGCTAACTGTACCAGAACCTCACTGTTTGACAAAGCTGGCAATCCTTTTAAGGAGGAGTGAGCAGGCATAAAAATTAGGGGCATCCTTAAATCTGCATATAGTATTTCTCATGAGACAGCAAGGGTGATCTAAAAAACTCTTTTCTACCTGTAAATCTTTCTACTGTTAGCAGAAACTGACAGATCTCCCCCTCACACACACATACCAACTCCCACATAATTTTTTTTTGGTAAATTTTAAATTAGAGGAGAGACAAAGTGGTTAACCAACTTCTCTTTTGCGTTCATTCTTGAAAATGGGAAGGATGTCTCTAAAGTGAATAGATAATTCACTGTCTAACATCCTGAGAAACAGAAGTGAGGGTATAGAGAGCAGAGCACTAGCAAAATAGCAGGGCAGATAAAAACAAGGAACTGAGGGCTAATAGTATCTCAGTGAGTCAGAGGCAGTTAGGAAAGAAATTAGCTGTTTTTACAATGCATGAGAGTTGGCATCATGAAAATGGTTGGCTCCAAATATCAATGATTTACATCCATCTGTTTCTTTACCAGCATGGGTTTGCTGCTGAGCACTTTGGGAATTTAGATATTATGGGATCTAAGTGAAAAGGACACATCACAATACAAGTGCCCAGCATTCATTAAACAGGGTCATCCACAACTCCAAAGGTCATCTGGGCTCTGTTTTGTTATCTGGTCCCTTTAAAAAAATAAAGAAAATAATATCCCTGAAATCTCCTCATGCTTCCCTCTCCTGCAAAGGCAGAAAGAATAATAAAGGGCAAAGGAAGTTAAGAAAAGAGATGATGACATTGGATGAGCCTTGCACAGGAGGGAGTTGTGGGATGCTCTGTGTGCCATGTTTGCATTACTTTGTGTAGTTCTGCCCAAGTTTCTCATTTTCTTTGGTCATTTTTTGTACTGAGATAATCCTTAAAGAAGCCAGATTGGCATTTATTCCATAAAATGCATCTGATTCAAATTGTTCCAGCCAGTGACCACACTTTCCATTTCGCTTTAGCGGCATAGCATAATCTTCTTCTTTTCATTCACTCTCCAAACAATTTATTATTTTATGGACCATAAACTTGAGGAAGCTCTCATCTAAAGGAAGACAAGAATAAAAAACAGGAAAACATTTTGTCACCTATAAATCAGCTTAACACGAAACTACAATCAATCAGCCTCAAAGCCTGGCAGCATTTCTGGGGCTTTCAACACCAGCTTCACTACACTGTATAGATTCTCTAGGCATTTGCCTTTTAAAATTGTGTTTCACCTTTGTTAAATGCCTTGCTGAAAGCCTGCGCACCAAGAAATCAAGTATTCAGCACAGAACATCTCTTAAAGTTTGAATGATTTCCCCAAAATTTCAAGTGCATAATAAGTAAATGCCTTGTGTTCCCATGCCTGTTCTTTTTTTTTCCTAGTAGTTAATCTAATAAAAGATTCTTAATCCTGCAGATACTGCCCTGCCTAAAATTAGGCATCTGAGTAAGAAATTTGGATTTAGCCTTCACCTACCCAAGGCATTCTGGCACCTGCTTTATTAACTCAAAGCACCCTCTTAAATCTGAACATATTTCAGCACCAACACCAAAAGTGTTGGGCAGTTTCCATTAGTCTCTGAAAAAAAAAAACCACAAAAAAACCCACCACATTTATCTCCCTGTCTAAATTTAATCACACATATTACAAATGTTGGCTTTTGTGACTAATGGAAAGTCAAAAAAAAAAAACTTTCTCTGTGTATTATTTTAAAGGATTTGCAACACAGTGGAGCTTTCTGAGCAGTCACAACACCGTGCACACATACCCTGCTTCTTATTTATACCCTGATAGCACCGAGGCAGTGGATAATGGTTCCACTGTTACATTTACTGTACAGACAAAACTTCTGCAGCAACCTTTGCCAAACGTACAGTTCAGGCTAACACAGAGCTGGAGCTGAAGGTCTAATCAGAGAGCACTCAGAGCAAGTGAGGGAATATTAAAAGCTCCCTTGCAGTTCGGGGCAAAGAGAGGCCTCTAAGTAGGGCAGATCTCCATTCCTGGCTGTCAGAAGGCCGAGTTGTAACATGAGCTGGGCTCCATTTTCTTTTCCATTTATATAAAAACCTTTTTGTTTCTTTTGTTATAAACTTAGACCTCCAGAATAAAGCCTGGAGGAAAGGGGGAGGGGGAGGAACACTTGCTGCCTGAAAGATGCCATTTGCTGTTTGACCATCTCCTGCAGCATACAGCTCCCAGCTATCTAGGGATCTTGCTGCAGCTCCTCTATGCCAGCTATAATCTGTTAAAAAAACAAAGTAGTTGTCCACGTCCAGAGAATCCAATCCAGTCCTTGCCCCTAAGTACTCTACATTGCAGAAGAAAGCCTAAAGCACAACAGGAAAGAAGAGAAAGCAAACTTGTTTCCTCCTGCAGTATGTATAGTATATAAGTATATAACATAGAAGCGCTGTGTAGAAGTTTATATTCAATCTTTAGGAGGCATCTCAAGATGGGAAGTCTTTGTCAAATCAAGACTGCAAAAACTCATGGCAGAGAGGAAGAAATCAATAGCATGGGAACACGGTGAGCATATTAAAAATGCATTTGGCATTACTGAAGGTGAAGGGAGCAAACCTTGGACAGAACAAGACAAAGCTGGGAGAGGCCATAGGAAGCTATCTCCACGGGGAACTGCATCTGTCAAGCATGCTAAGTATAGCCAGTGATACAAATCACCCAAAGCTGCTGAGGGTGGTGGTACTCCTGTAGTACCGCAAGAACAGAAGCTTAGTTTTTGGAGTATTGTATGGCATTTCACCCATGAAGCTGCATTCCTGCTGAAGCCAAACACAACTGTGTCCTCACATGCTGGCACAAGAAAGCAATACGTAGTAGTAGTGAATCTGGGTACTATGCACCAGAAATAGAGTGAGTTGCAATAAACAGCAAATTACTAAATCACTATTTAAAAATGAACCTGCTTCATTATGTTAATTTAAATTTAAAGAAGGAAAGATGGATTTTTAAAAAAGTACAACTTCAGTTTGGAAAGCACTGATATGATTATCATGTGATTCCCATGAGGTAAGCTGCTAGGGGAATTGAGCAAGGTTTACAAAAGATAAATAGCCAAAGATCTGCAGAGTGATAGGATCTTTTATTTTTCCCTTACCTCACTTGTGTGTTCTCATTTAAAATTTACACAGGGAAGTTCCTCATCACAAACACTTCAGGCATTATCTATACTGTAGATTATTAAGGCTGTAGGTTTAAAGTGAAGGAGGGAGAAGCAGGTGATCTGGGAAATAACTGCCATGTTTTATAGAACTGACAGTGATTGATAGTATATCTGGGATTTATGTATACACACCTTAGCCACATAAAATGGCAAGCCGTCTGTTACTGCACATGCCAATGAAAAGCTTGCTCAGAGAGACATGAAAATAATGTAAATAAGTATATGTACATTGAGGAAGTGAGTGAAAATTGGAAGGAGACCATGAAAGAACAGCCGTACAACTCAGAAGCTGAAAACTGCATGACATCTCCTGCCTCACTCTTCAAGCCCCCAGTGCTTACAGCAAATAAAAAGGTCTGAATACTGGTCCTTATAAGGGCTGAAGGAATACAATATGACTGTAGGCAAAGTCTTGCACCTGGGTCATGGCAACCTGCACTGTAAGTACAAGCTGGAGCACAGCGCTGCCAAAATGGAATTGGGGGTACTGGTGAATGGTAAGATGGATATGAGCCAGCAATATGCCCTCACAGCCCAGGAAGCCAACCATGTCCTCGGCGGTATCAAAAGAAACATGGCCAGCAGGTCGAGGGAAGTGATCCTGTCCCTCTACTCTGTGCTGGTGAGGCCTCCTCTGGAGTACTGCATCCAGATGTGGAGTCTTCAGTACAGGAGAGACATGGACCTGTTGGAGTGCATCCAGAGGAGGGCCACAAAAATGATCCAAGGAATGGAACACCTCTCCTGCGAGGACAGGCTGAGAGAGCTGGGGCTGTTCAGCCTGGAGAATTGAAGGCTCCCGGGAAACCTGATAGCGGCCTTTCACTATCTAAAGGGGAGCTACAAGAAAAGAAGGGAACAGACTCTTCAGCAGGGTCTGTTGTGATAGGACAAGGGGAAATGCTTTCAAACTAAAAGATGGGAAATTTAGGTTGGATGTAAGGAAAAAGTTTTTTACAATGAGGGTGGTGAGGTTGCCCAGAGATTTTATGGATACCTTATCCCTGAAGATATTCAAGGTCAGGCTGGAAGTGGCTCTGAGCAACCGATCAAGCTATAGGGTGTCCCTGTTCATTGCAGAGGATTTGGACTAGATGGTCTTTAAAGGTCTATTCCAACTTGAATAATTATGATTCTGTGATTCTATGCTAAGATAATGCTGGAGTGGTGAGTCTGCCGTGCCTTACTCTGCTTGAATCTCTCTGCTTCCTCTACCCTAAAAGCAAAAATATCTGAGCAGCCCCAGCTGGGCTGTGATCTGTAATGGTCTGAGGTAAAAGGAAAACAATGGAAGAAATTAAGCTGTTTTCTTTCTCTGCCCTTCTCCCACAAGGTCCTAGAAACCATATTTTATATCAGATTTTAAGGGCTGAGTTCTCAGCCAGTGTTCTGTAAAACATGCTTTTTCATGTTATAAAAACAGAAAATCCAACAACTTCAACATGTTAAAATCTATTCTGTAAAGTAGGCTAAATTCTATCTCCCACTCAGTTCCTCCTCTTTTCTTTAATTGTTCCAAAGCCTGTAGTGGCAAGTTTGACTTTTTGCCAAGTTTCAGTGTGAAATTTTATGGTCGAGATAATATAAACTTCTGTAAATTGAAGTAGCAAAATGCTGCCAATTAGCTTTAACAGTAACTGGAAAGGGGAATATTGCTTAGTCCCTTTTCCCTGATTGTTATTAGCAAGTGCTGAAAGAGATTACTTTTCATATGTACTACTTATCTTCTGCTTCTTCTTACTAGTGATTTGTAAATATATAAATACTATACAAAATATATATGTGTGAAGCATTTAATAGTGCAGACATACGGAACATAAGTCCCACAGTCCTATATCACACTTCTTTTCAGTAGCACAATTCCATTCATTTAATTGACCTATTCCTGAATTATAAGCAACAGAAGAGGAGCAGAATCAGACCCACAGAGCATTAGGATCTTTCTCTGTAAAATTTGGTTTTAAATGTTAAATAGTCAGTGCCGCAATGATCAAAAGGTGCCACAACAGTAGCAGCATCTCTGTTATTCTGAAATTTTCTTGCTTGTAAACTTCAGACAAAACCCCTTTTTGTTTGTTGATGTGAGCATTTTAACAGGAAACAGGAGTTCAGCCACTAAAAAGCACTTTTTTTCCGACACAAATTTCACCATTGTATTGTGATTGACAGCCATCCCAATGTCTATAAACAACCTACAAGCCTCCCAAATTGACCATTCAGTTCCTGCGTCCAACGTTTAAACACTGAGCGGGTTTTGCGCTCAATAAAATTCCTTTTCATTTCACCCTGGGTTGCCATGTCTCTTCAAACAGAGACAGAAAAGCAGTGCTCTATGTCAGACAGATTTTAATTTTCAGTCCTCATCCATTCGTACAATGTAGACACAAGCAAACAAACCCTACCCAAAGCCTAGCAACCCACCGTTTAAACAGTCAATGCGTATGAGCTTCGGGATGAAGGCCTGGACCTGTTCACACATGAATAAAGAAGATTAAGATTTTCTTTCAAAGACATGAAGCCTTTTTGACAGCCTGTGTCAACAGCCCTGTCTGCCTCTCAATGTGAAACAGTCTTCTATCACAGGTTCCCACAGGGAGGTCTTGCTTATTAGCATGCTTTACACTTCCATTCCTTGTCAGTATTTAATTTAAGAATAAGGGTGCAAAGTTTTGCAAACTCTTACTTACCCACAGTGAAAGGGTAACTTACTGGAGACGCTGAAAGGAAATACCAGCTAACAAGAACACCTACAGGGGACGTTTTTAAAAGAGGATAACCTAGAAGGAGTAAAAGCAATGGATACAGAAGTGTTCTCTATTAGCTAGTGATGAAATATACCACTAAACCTGAAATGAAACACTACTGATTTATCAGGGTACTTCTGTAGAACTCCCGTCAGCCTACATTTTAAATATAAAACATATACTGCTGGCAAGGGCATTTTAACCAAATTTTTGGACCTAAAATAACCCCAAATCCCTATCCAAACAGCAACAACAATACCAACAGAGTGCATATATAAGCACAAGACTGAAAGGGATTTCCAGGGACATCAAACTGAGTCCACTGTTATCACAGGAAATATGACGTATAATCCTTTCCATAAGTGACCAAGTGCTCTTCTAATACAGCTGCCTTACTTGTAACACTGTCTATGGCAAAAAATCAAAACAAAGAAAAAAGGTTTTTATTGAGGGGAAGGACTGGATCTAGCAGAAACAATGTAGATTCCATTTTTCTGAAGGAACAATAGAACCAACTCGCCATTACATACTGTCTTTATCACATTGTTTATAATGAAAGTATTCCAAGACTCCTATCTTGCAAACTCATATTAAGCCATTTACATAAAGAAATGATTGGTCCTAATGAAGGTAACTGCATCATGCAGATGTAGAGCACATGCAGCTTTCAGGACTAGGAACAAAATTTCTGGAAAGCTAAAGTAATAGGAAAATACCATACCTCCTGCAGCACTGGCAAACTTTTGTTTTCAAGAACAAGTGGAAATGTTGAGTGTTAGTGTACTAACCCACTGCTTGGGTAAAAGCACAGATTTGTTATCAATTTGTTTGCTTAGCATAGTATCAAGAATTTATTTTGAAATTCTCACATGAGAATGTTAGAATGTTCAGTGCAAAAAAATTATCTCAGCAAGGAACTGATTATATCTTAGTGAAGTAAGTGGGAAAATATCCAATTGTATCTCAGTATTGGACTTAAATCAACAGAATTAAATGAGAACAGTCCTGAAAGCCAAGCCACAATCATGGGAAGCAACATCTCAAGCAGTAAAATGATAAAGATTTTCTTCCAAAATTACTAAGAATTTTGAAGTTCAAAATACTTTGCATCTATAAGTTTTAGGGTTTTGTTTTGTTTTTATAAATCTTGCCACTGAAATACAAGGAAATGAATATTTCCTGTCTGTAATGTAAAATTCACTGAGATACAGTGAGATACAGAAAAAAGCTGAATGACCCTGTAAGTAGAAGTAAACAGCTAAGACAAGGAAGGATAACTGGGATTACATGGATCAACATTTAATGCAACAAAAATCTTCCTTTAAAGCTATGTACTGTACACAGTAATGATTCATAGACTTTCACAAGTATCTGCACAGCAGATGCTTTATTAGCAGTATTCCTGATTTCCTCTTCACTGTTTGAAAATTGCAATTGAGCATGTAAAATCTAATAGAATTACATTAAGGGTACACTTCTTTTTATATTGGTTTGGTATATCCCAAAGAAATATTCTAGAATTTTTAATTCGTTATTTTTAAAGCAGTACACTCCGGGTTTTACAATTTGATTCTACCCAACTTTTAGTTCTGTCAAGCAAGTATGTGACTCAGTGCACTGCAGTTATAACTCATAACATATTTAGTTATTTTCTCAAAGCTACATATTTGCTTAACATAAATAAATGTCATTTCAAGTTTTAATTTGCTAAAGTTAAATTTGTCTAGACATCTACAGAAAAATCACATGGGACAAAACACAAAGATAAATAAGTAAAGAAGATGTACAAATACAGAGTATGTACAAGAGTCTGGATTTTATTCTTTCCAGTGGCAGTTTATTTATAGGTATTAATGTTGAGATGGAACACTAGGTTCTAGCAAAAGTTAGTGGCAGGTCTGTAAACATGGCATCATTTCTACCACAAAAGAAAAAAGTAAAATATAATAAAATTTGAATATTCTATTTTTTGATTGGTTCTTTAGAATTATAACATAAAATATAAAAGCATATGTCCATGCCTTGCATTTTTTTTCTTGTTACAAATGAATTTATTCACTGTCTTTCAGACTCTCAGTCTTTTGTTTTGCTTTGTTTTATTTGAGACAGATGCGCTGCTTGGAATACAGCACATTTTTTTAGGTTTAGATGTGCAGTGCATACTATTTGCAAGAAAAGCTCTCAAAGCAGTTTAGGGAACCATACATGATTTCACTCGCAGGCAGGAACACATCAGGGCCAACACTTTCATTAAAAAAAAAGAGGAGGGGAAAAAAGAAAAGAAAAAAAAGACAAAAGGGACAGCGAATTATATTTGATTATCAATAAAAGAAAAACTTCGTGATCTTCTGACGTATTTTCCTGTTAACGTTCATGACTGAACAGGCTGCATAATAAAGTTCACCAGAAGAGACAATTCACAAAACGCTGTCCAGTCCCCTTGCAAAGTGTCCACCATCTTCCCTTATTCTTTCCCCATTGACCTCAGCAGGCTGTGATTTTGCCAGTGGTATTTCCAGCCTTTTGTTCTGAACGGGATTTTCTTGTTTCCATCTCTCAGCCAGATAGGAGGTCATCCTTTTCCCTGGGGGCATTTGGCTTTACTGTCATGAAGCACAATGAGAATAGCTGTCCTTCAAGCAATTCCCAGAGGGTTTCTCTGAAGCATGAGATTTGAGGGAACAGTGGTGGTGTAATTTCATAACTTCCAGTTACAGCCAGCAGGAGTATATGTGACCACGCATATAAAATACTTCGCAGAAGCCCTCGTGCATGCTAGATGCACTTGATAGAGCAGAGAGGACAAAGTAAGAAACTTGTTTCAAGTGCATGCCTGGTGACAGAAGGGAAAATTTAGGAATATGTGCCATGGAATGGAGAATTGAGAGAGATGGGGCAAAGGCTGGCACATGGGAGAGGGAAGGAAACATGGGTGTCACATAAGTGTGAAAAGCTACTCCCATTCATTTTTTCTGGGGTATCTTTGGGAGAAGCTGTTATAACACAGGGAAAGCTGGTGGCTGCCAAAGGCAATAGTCAGCAAAATTTGCATTTAACTGAAATATTCTGGCATTTTCAGATGTTTCAGTGACCAGAGAGAAATCCAAGTCTTGGCTGTGTGGCAGAGATGTGCACCCTTGCTTCAGCTGCTCAAACTCACAGGTAAAACCATAGCTCAGAAGTGCCCAGTGGTTTACTCAGGCATGCCAGGCTGTCCCAAACATCCACAGACCCTGAAATTCCATAACTGTAATCCCCTTGTTTCCCTATTGCATGTGCAGGACAAAATTTGGATGAACTGTATATTCTAGTTTTGCCTTTCTGTAACTTGACATTTGTAGATATAAGTTTCAATGTTCAAAAGGCTTATTGTTCCACATAGCTTGTAGGGTTTCTGATTTGTACTTTAATCCACATGTGGTTTCCTTCTGCATGCCCAAAAAATAAAAGTTCTGTGGAAGATTTTGGGTTTTTTTTCTTCAAGATTTATCAAACTGGTGGAGTTTTTAATCCAAAAACCAAAATCAATTGTTTTGAGCTGCTATTTCACTGCCTCATATCTTTTTTCATATGCTCAAGCCACCGCTTCCTCTGGAGTTCTTTAAGTTCCTTCCTTGGTACATAGGCTAGGAGAGGTAACATCTCTTGGCAGCTTCTAAGGAACTTTTTGTTTGGGTACTGAAATGTTTCTGTACCCTCAAAGGACATTTTGCAGGTAATCATTGGGTTTCAAAGGTAGCTTGATGTTGAGGTGATCAGGATTCACACCTTTCAGAGCTGGTGCCCCGTGACACCCACAGCTCATAAACAATACTTCACTGTTTTCTCTCAGTCAATATTTTCAAAAGTAGTTTTACAAGCAAATATATTTCAAACATAATTTTAAGTGCCCTACAATTCTTGGATGTATCCCCATATTGCTGATGAATTGCTTGGCATCTAGATTGCTTGCCTACAGGAACATGATACAAAATTTGAGACTGCTGTGTCTACTTTATCATCACATTACAATCCTCAAAACTTACTTGGTGCTGGGTGCTTTGCCCTTCCTATTATCCTGTTCAGACATGTACAGAATGTGAATGTTGCTCAAAGGGGTAGAACATCTACCTAGTAGTCTCTTGTAAGCAAGTGGACAAGGATCTCACAGGTTGAAATTGAGAAAGAAATTATGCATCCTCACTACTCTGAGGCTGGTTGAGCATCCTCACAAGGAAAGGTAAATTCCTTCTGAAGACTTCAGTGCATTAATTCACAACCTTTCCCTTACTGCAAGGAAAACATGGGAGAAGGAAAGGGAGCTGAGAAGGCAGCATAGAGTGAGAACAACTGGCTGACGAAAGGTATAGCAACAGCTTTTTCCACTGACTTTATCTATAGAGCCACAACTTTGGCCATGGAGCACAGCAGGTACTGGCTCACTTTCTAAGCCTCCAGTCCTCTCAGGTCCTGGATCCCAGACGAGAAAGGAAAGAAGTGGTTGCTGGGATCAGGGCAGTTCTGTGCATACAAACAGTGAAGATGATACCTAATGAACCTGGCACCTGTAGAACAACAATTTTGTAGAACAAATGTGAACACTGGATTCATTTCAGTGCTGGGCCATAGTCCACAATATTTCAAAATTCTGTAGCAGATTTCACATTGTCCTGATACACATCTTACCTGCACCGTAAAAGCAAACAAGGGAAAAAGCAGTTGCTCGATATTTTCACAATTTATAAAATGTTCAGCATTCATTCAATTTACTCATGTTGTTCTAATTGTAAAATATACAGATTTAAAATACTGTATTTTGTAGGTTTTTTTTTCTACTTCATAACATCTGCACCAGATATTGAGGGATTGCTTCAACCATAGTTCCAAAATTACACATGATTAAATAAAGTCATTTACGTTGGTTAAACAGTCAGCTACTGAAAACCGATTCATGGAGGACAAACAACTTGAGTACGTGAATTGTTTAGATTTATTGCATTGTCCTAAATTATATTATATTTAAATATAATAAGTTATTAAATTGGCTTGCTAATCTACCTTAGCCTTATAGATTGGTATTTGGGGACTTGGCATAGTATTTGATGGAACAGCCCTAAGCAATCTATTAGCACTTTCAAATTAACTTATTTGAAGAGTAACTAATAAACAGGAACAGTAACAACAGGAATTTTAAACAGTTATTAACAGGTTATTCTGAAATGTTTTCCTGTCCATAAATACAATTATTTTTGCATTGCTGCTGATGGTTGACTGCGATAAGTTTAAAGTTTTCATAACCATGGCCCCACTTAATGTTTATGCTAAATTTTGCAGTATTGCCTACATTTGGTTAGTTTACTACCATAAAAGTTACTTAAGGTCTCAAAGGAAATAAGAGAGATCTCTTTGTATAATCATTTATTTTTGTGGATCCTGTAAACTTTTTATTTGCTATCTCAATGTAGTTTTTAAAAACCATCCCACTCCAGCATGTCAACAGTCTATCAGAAATATATCGCATAAAACATGCAAACAGAAGATGAGGCTAATTGATACCGAGTTAACAGTTAATCACTTTTTTACATACAGTTATTTTGCATGTAGTCTGCAAGCAGCTAAACTGCAGCCTAGTGGATGCATAGATTCTTTTCAAAGCATGGCTAGCAGACGAAAACTAAGGAGTAGAAAAGAGTGAGTTGAAAAGGAGGAAAAAATACGACATACAGCCATTAGCAAAGCATCTCTCACTTACAGAATATGTAAGAGGCAGATGTCATGTATTTGTTAAAGTGTATTTACACCTGTTCTCTATTCCCCATCCTCACATCCTCACACACAGCATTGCATTCCTTCACCGAGGTGAAAAGAGAGCTTAGCTGTGTTTTTATCGGGCTGGGAATTTCCTTCCAGAGTTCATTTTTCTGTGAGATAACATATTCGTCTCTCTTTCAACAAAACTTGGCTTGCCAAGAGTCCAAGGCTTATAGCCTGCAGAGCCAGCTCTTCCCACCACTCTCTGCCAGCCTCCAAGCAGATGTTGTTCTGTAGGTAGTTCCAGGGGCAGACTGCTGCTCCAGTTAGAAAAAGCCATTCAGCTCACCTGCTGGAGACAGGAGTTCTGCTATGAGTATTTCTGCAGCCAGCTCATTTATTCTAACTAGAAAATCCAGTCTCTCCCCCTAGGTTAAAGGACCCAGGATCATAGGCAATGCAGATGACTTGCTGGATAATTGAGATCTGAGCATGGCTAGACAGGAATTGAAGCCACCTGGTTTGCACAGAGACACAGCTTTTCTCTGCCAGGGAGGCAGGCTCAGTGCACACTTCTGAGCAAACATTGTTTTATAGCTGCCAAACACCCAGCAGTGGCACACTTCCTTCTTTGTTCTCTGCAATGCAAAGCCAGTGGGTTGTTTTCTGCTTTTGCAGAGGCAAGGATAATTGTCTCTCAGTGAATCCATACAGCAGCAACAATATGTTGAGAATAGATATCAGACCAGCTCAGAGCAAATGAATGCATAATGATACTTCTTCCTCAGCGGACATCGGCAGGCATTTGAGCAGCTCCCTCCCAGAACAATTGGGCATGGACACAACAAGCCATATATGTGGACAAACACTGACATAAATATTAGGGGCATTAAGATAGAATAATTACAAGTAACTAGGCCTCAGATTAATATCACAAAAATCTTCAGCGCTACAACTTGTGTCATCTCTCCTTCAACACCATCCACAAGCTCTTGCTTCACACTGACTCACACAGAAGTGTTCATCCAAGCAATAATGCAAACCCTTCTTGACAGTTCTGAGGTTCATCCTTTCCAGGTTCCAGCAAGCCCTGATCATAAATTATCAGAGAGGATGGGATCACTGTATGACTGAGGACAGTTATGCAGTAAGTTTAATAGAGTAGCAATAAACAGAACTGAAGAATACAGTAACACAAATCATAGAGCCTTATTGTCAGTACTGGAAAAATCAACTTTTGTGTAACTAGCCACACCTTTGAAAAAAACATTAACATTTTCCACAAGTGAAATATTGGGTGAGTTGGTTGTTGGGAGTAGGCTGAGGTCTGATATGCCCAGTTAGTCTTTGGTGGGTAATTCATTTGGATCCTGAACACCTAAACCAGATGTTTGTATTTAATAGGTCAGTGAGTCTCATAAGCAAGTCATTATTTAATAGTAGAATTGGGTATTTCAACATCTCTCTCTCCTTTTCCACTACCAAGCAGACATAGTGTCACACATACATACTTTTATCACTTGTGTGCAGCATAATGTAGGCATTTAATAGCTTTTAGAGTTGCATGTAGGAGACTGATGTAATTTTTTAGCAGTTTACGAGAACTCCAACTGTAGGTTTATAGGATACAAAAGTTTAAGTATTCTATATCTGAGACGGATTCAGAGGTGAAGCAAAAAAAGAAAGTCCTGTTTGGAATATAATACATACATGACGCAAGTATCACAACAGTCATCTCGTAAGTCCTCCTCCTGAAGCAGTGTTGCATTCATTAAATTGCATTTACAGCTAGATACTCTGCTGAGATGCCAGTCTGTCTTTAACTTCAATGTGGAGTGAATTTATTGGGGTAAGCCTGAGTTCCAGGCTGAATGTTCATTTTTTTCACTGAATTATTTTGGATTTATTCCAGTGTTATAAGGTAGAGTTTGGCCCATCACATTCTGTTTCAAGGATGACAGTGTTTTCAAACACTGGGCTGTAAGTGAACTTGTGATCGCTGTAATTTGTGAAGAGCTCTGTTTACCAGCTGAAGTCAGATTTACATACAAATAAGTAGAAAACATTCAACATGTGCAAATTTGAAGCTTATGAAATCTATCTTGCCTCTTTTTCTCCACTCTAGAAGCTGCCAACTCACATTAAATAAATAAAAGTTTCCCAAGTAACAGGGCAGAATTTGGCCCCAAAACCACCACAAAGAAAAAAATAATCCCTATTCTCAATACCAAGTTTATTTATTTCTAAGTGTTATATGTCAAAATGAAATTTTGAAGTGTCTTTTTTCAGAAGCATGTCTTTGCAAAATTGAGAATTTTAAAGTAGGAAAACCTCCTGACAGTTTTTAAAATCAAGGAATAGTATATTAGTATGAAGTAGAAAAAAAAGACACTTTTAGATACGTAATTTAATTAAAATTAGATATTTAAATCCAGTAATATAACACAGGTAGACAAAAATGGCAAGTAGTTTTCTCCCTGTAAAAATCTGTTGCAATTAAAGTTGATGCAGACAGCTCTGGCCAGCACATTGCTATGTGCTCAGCAAAGCTGGAGCCTGGCAGACAATTCTCTAAGGATCCTCTGGAGCATGTGCATGCCTTGTCCCCACACAGCTCCAGTTTGCTGGCCAAGGCACAGAACTGACAGTGCTCCTGGTTCAAGTTCATCTCTTGCACCATATTCTGTCTTTCTTAAAATGCCAGCTTCTGAAGTCCTGCTGAGCTTAAGAGAATCTCAGCTGCCAATATTTTTTAAAGTAGGTTTCCAGCAATCACTATTACAGGGAAAAGCCTGAAAACATGGTGTGGGGACATGCTGAATTCTCAAAAAAAATCTGAAAAAAACCTAAATAACAAGAAGTCTAATAAAAAGAACAACAGAAGTGTTATTTTTTTTTTTAACATAGTCTGATTTGTTGCGGTCTGCATCTTGATTTTTTAAATGCTTGTGGCTGAGAATACTGGAAATATGCGTGTGCTTCCCTGGAAGAAGTGCTGCAAGGGCTGTGGTAGACTTGTGCTGCTACTTAAAAAAACAGAAGACGGAAAACCAGTTTCTATCCAACAAGCATGCCATTCACAATGGTGCCTTGGCAGTAAAGGAAGAAACAATCTGATCCAAAGGGAAAGATAGATGAGGAACAGAAAGGCGTGTGATGAGACAGATCTGAAGCAGAACCTGGGAGACTGGGCCAAAGTAGAAGGGAGAAGAGGGCCCATAATTGGAAATGGATGTGCCTGTAGCCATGAAAGTGGTCCTTTCAGAAATCTGGAAAGAAATTCCACACTTGTGTAGCACAATGAAACCCATTGCTGTGAAAACCAGCACTAAAACATGTGGCAGCTACATGGCTGGCTGTTCTGTATTCTGAGATGTAAATATTCAGTGTGTGATACAGGCAAACAGGATCATTATATCCTTCCGGCCTTTGAATTCAGTCCTAGTGCTGGTATACAACTGTAATGCTTCACAAATTAGTACTTTTTTCCTGGAGAACTTCTCTCTCCAACATAGTCTTGGGTTTAGCAGTAGACAGTAGTAGAAGGTTAATGAAAAGTTTTGATCACCTTATCATGAAGGACTCTGGAACAGAGAGAGAGATAAGAGTTGATTACTGGAGTGTTTTTCAGGCTTCTTGTTGCACTTAACTTGCCCTTTCTCTTCCTAAAAGCCTGTTTTATTCATTGACACCTCTCAGCTTCTGTAAAAATGTATCAGGTGTTCCCACAAGCAGACTTATGCAATAAATCAGATGACCAGAGCTATGTAGACACAAGGCTAGCTCTTTCTCTTGGGATTTATTTTTTCAGGTTATGTTGGCATCATGGCCTTCTGGCTCTGAGCCTGGCCTTGCAGAGACATGTGCCTCCCACCTCCCCTTTCAGAAGGATGTCATTGAGGCAACCCCACAAGGTCTAAGTGTCTGGCCATATGGAAGAAAAGTAATTAGGTGGATGGAAATACTCTAGCCAGTGCTGGACTAACAGTTGGATACTACCTCCACAAGTATGCTATGTTCTGCACACTTAATAATTATTGCAATTACCATGTAACACTATAACATGTACAAGTAGGTTAATATTACTTAGTCAACCCTAACTGCAGCATTTTTTAACTTTTGAGTGCTTCACTTCAATCTTAACATTCCTATAATGTAGTTTTCTGTTTGTAACAGTCCCTACATTTCTGACAATATGTTTCATGCTTCATTTGCCAGAAATGTTACGAGCTTTGAATCAACACATTAGGAGTATGTCTCTGTTTTCAGTGGCAAAAAGCCAGGTTTTAATTTCACTTATTTGCCATTGGCTAAACTGTGTCATTTCCTAAACATTTCTCAATTTTTAAAATATATGTCTAACCAATATTGCAGTATGGTAAAATACACTGTCCAAATGACTGTAAGGGAGATTAGAGATATTCAGGTAAAGCATTACATATTGAGACATTAGACGTTTCTTCTCCATTTTTATTTTGATGGTATAAGGTAATTTTTTTCTGTATATTCCTCTGCGTTACAACTTAAATTGCATTTCTGGTTTGGTCCTATTTTGCTTTGAGCAGGACTCTGTCTAATTGGCTCAACAGTTTAGCATTCATAATATACAGTGTCAGAGAATAAAACAGCAGTGCAAACTACAAGTCAGTTTGAAAGTCCTAAAAGACATAGGTAGTATGGGTTAGTGAGATTTGGCTGTGATTAATGAAGCATTTATATGAAGACAGTTAATAATGTTAAGAAGTTAGGTGATTTTACTTTTGCTCCAGAAGAGTGGATTAAAAGATTCTGATATATTCCCAGTGTATACTATGCATAGCTTATGGTGCATCTCTTCATTTTTTTCGAGACAATTTCCCCTAAAATGTAACTATTTTGCTGTGAATTCTCTACAATATTGGGAGCTTATTGACACCAGTATGCATTTGCTAACCATTGCACAGTCTTCAGTTGACAGTTTTGATTACAATAAATTTAACCTATCTAGAGTAATTGGTGACAGCTGTATTGAGAAGGATAAGAATTTAATGTAATCTATAATCAGACCATAAATGTAAATCAGATTGTAAATGTGATCAGTAAGCAGAATTTGTTTAGAATAACAGAGAAAATATTATTGCTAAATATGCACTGGATTTCCACCCAGTTGTGGGACAGTTTCAGTACTCATCTAAACTTTATACCTTTGAAAATATGGACTTTCCTTCCTTCATCACTGAAGTGCTGGTTTATTGCTGACTTTGACCACTCAGGTATTGCCATCATTATCTGAGGGGATTTCATTTCCAGAAGTCGCTCCCATAAAAAGCTGGTATGTTTGACCTTCTCCAAGGTGATTTAATGAATTTTAAGACTTCAAGATTAGTTCAATTAAATATTTAATTACTTTTAAAATCTTAAATCATCACAAATAGTGAATAGCTTTTTGGAAGATCCATTTCTACTGTAAAAAAAAAAAAAAAGTTACTACCACTGTACAGTTAAGGAATATGTAGCCATTGAAAATATCTGGAGCAATTGTCTTCTGTTTTCATCATGGTAGGTAGATTTAATCTTCTGAACATTAAGGCATCAATAAAAGTGTCCAAGATGGCAAATAATCATAATAAGCTATTTCAGCAATTCTTCATGGCCTTCTGCTTTTATTGCCTTTCATTTGAAATACATTAATAAAAGAATCCATAAATCAAATCCGAGGATGTAATTAACACAGTCTCTTATTGAAAAGCCCATTCTGTATTTCCATTGGAATTTCCATTTCATCTGTTCAAATATCCATTGCATTAATTCAGACATAGATCTAATGTTTCCATTCTATGGGAGAGAGACAATTTACTTTAAATATCCATTACAAGTATTTTTAGATTCTATTCAAAGCCTCGGGGAATAGTATATGACATCCACTTGAACACTAAATTAACTCATTAAGATAAGCACAATTTTGTTAGTGTTAAATCAATTTCTAGTAAAAGGCTGCTTTTTTTGTGTGTTGATAATTTATGGAAAAATTTGACTGTTACAGCTCCCAGCAAATCCTTACTAGCGTGTCTGCAATCTTACTATGCTGAAAGTAATATAGATAGTAAAAAAAGATGCTTAGGAATCATTCTGGGGGAATGTAGTATACCTTAAGGCATTATGGAACTTTCTTCCTCAACAATATTGTTTTTCATTCTTGGGAACTTCCAAAACAGTACAGGCAGTGGGGTCTCAGTTGCCTTTTGCCAGTGCTCTCTTGTTATTCTATTTCATGAATTTTCCACTCAGAGGAAAAGGACTATTATAAGGACTAAATAAGAGAGATGAAGCTGAGAAAAGATTTTATAAAAATGTGCTTTCTTGAGGCATGAATTCTTAAAAATTCATTCTATTAGCTTGGATAATCCCAACTTTGTAGCAGTTCACACTTTGAACATAGAGTGAATGCTTTCTGAAATATGTTGTAGGTACTACATAGATCTTTTACTTAAATTTTACAGACTATATTCTTAATGGCTATAAATAAGTGTCACTCCATTTGCACTAGCCTGCAGTTCCACTGCAGTATCAAGCATTTTAAGGATGAATTACTATGGTCCAGGCTTCACCCCTACTCCTGTTACTGACCCACCATCATCCTTGATGTAGCAGTGAGGCTGAGAGATGGCACAGATAACTGACTTGCCAAAAGTAACACCACCAGAAGCATTTGTCACTGAAACTTACCAGCTGACAAACCTAAATGATGTTGATTTTTTGCAAAATGAACTTTTCCACCATCAGGATGGGTCGATTTTCAATATCATGTGGTTTGTCTATTAAAAATAGGGTAGCTTGAGACACTGACTGAGGAGGGCAGATAGAAGCAACACGTTTTTCAATTAAATTACATTTTATAATAGAAAACCATAATTCTAGTTTCATGATTCCTCAATAGAAATTTAAAGAAATGATGGCAACAAAAAGCAAAAACAAAATACCACCACACACACACACAAACTAAAAACATATCACAGACTTCTTCACTGCACAGATGTACAACAGACATGTGGGTTACTTGCTGAGGCTGCACTTACAGTGTGCTTTGTAGCAGGATCATGAGGAACATGATATGTGGCTGTATCTACACTGGCAAGTCATGCAGCCCAATATGAACAGATCTGGAGAGCAAAACGATTGCTGCTGAGGATCTGACTTCCAAATTATCTGCATGGCAGGGGGATGGGAGGCTGGTTCAGACAAGCTGTGTTCTGGCCATGTGGAACAAATGCCAGCAAGCAGTGGGGGTGCATTAGTTCAGCTCCTGGAGCACATTTTCTGGCTTGGCTTAGTCCAAAAAGCAGCCAGTCTGTGTGCCTGGGGAGTGCTCTGTAACGTGAACTCACGGCAAGTGAGGATGGCTCTCCTCAGGAGTGCTCTCCTGGTCCAAATTGAAATGCTAATAAAGATATACACATACATGCACACAAATGCCCACTCTGATGGAGCAGATGACCTTTCCCAGAAAGATAGAGTCCATCAAGGAAACTGGTGGAAGTTGTACATGTGGAATAAGTAATAATCTATCTTAATTATTCCTTCTTTACTATTAGATACATACACCCACAAGGCAAAGTTCAACTTTGATATCTGTAATTGCCTTTGTTAATAGTATTTTTTCTTCAAGGCCAAATGTTATATGAAGCCTTATATATCCTCTGGTTTATTTCAGGCATTTTGCCTGAGTAAAGACTTTGGGATCAGGCTTATAGATTTTAAATTCTTAAGATCCTTTGGGAGACATAAATCATGACTGCATACAACTTGGCTGATTTAAGTGAAAGAAAATACATGTAAGAATGTGTACTTGTTAGAAAAATATATTTCAAGATATATTGAAAAATCAAGTCCTGTTGCACTGATGTCATCTACAAAGGTAGGGCGCTGCCTGTGAGGTACTCCAATGTTTTGAGGATTCCTATAAAACTTGGCCAAAGAGCAAAGGCATTTCAATTTAACAAGCTAATAAATAGTTTTGAATAACCCACCTTGTGTCTCATAACATCTGGAATTAAAACACAAAGTATAGCCAAAAAAGATAGAAAATAAAGAAACGCAAGGCTGCCCTCTGCCTCTTACTCTGGAAGGAATGTAAGTGATAGTGATGGAAAAGGTCACTTTTTGACATGTGCTCCATAAACTTTTCTGTTTTCTACCATCTTCCTTAGTAAATGGGGAAGTATATTGTAGTAATAGGAAAATAAAAATACTTTCTCACACAAATGAAAGATTTTTAGACTAAAAAGTGCTGTGCAGAACATTTTTCAGAGAATTACAGGATCTCCATAGACATCCAATGACATTCATACCTTCCAAGAAGAAGCCTAGAATTGATAAACTTAATTTGCATTAAATGTTTTGGGTGGTGCTGGCCCTTTTCTAGGATTTTTTTAACGTTCCTTTGAGATTGCAAGAAAGTCACTTTGTTGTTGGCATTTGAGTTCCCAGTCATTAGATATCTAGGCAATCCCACTGTGATCCAATCAAATGTTTCTAAAGTATGCAAGAAAGTGAAACAGGAGGTGAACAGTGACAGACATGTAGGACAAAGATGTTTTAGTGGATGGACTCTGCATTTTACTACTGGCAAACATTATTAAATTCAATGGAGTGAAGCAGTTTATGGTTGAAAGGGCAGTGTTTAAGCTGACAAATTTTGACTTTTAACAGCCTTTATTTGTGGCTGGTGTCTAGGGCAGAAGGAATAAGTAGGAGGATAAGGAATAAGTAGGAATAAGGAGGACGTAAATGACAAGGGTAACACAATTCAATTTCAGGCCTAATTATACTGCAATTGCTTTGATCTTTAACAACTTGTTTTAGCTGCTTTTGATGGAAACCCTTAGGCTTTTGCGTGTGGAATAGCATAAATAAATTAAAAAGTGTACCTAAAACATTAATTTTATACATGAAGTATCTTGCCATGGACAACATCTGCTTTTTTGCTTCAAAAGGCACAACACTGAATCCACACATGGAATTTGAACCAGTCCTTACTGTAGTTCATATAATATCACATGAGCTCTATGCGACCACTGTGGAGCCATTATGCAGGTTGAACCTACAAATCTTCAGGTGTCTGCCATCTTCAGTAATATCTGAGTGCCTTAATTTAAGGCTGGGAATTAAACATGTAACAAATGAGAATCACATGGGTAACATTTGGAAAATAATTATAGTAAGTATGTTGATGGAAATCATCCAAGAAAAGCTTTGGCAAAATGAGCCCTGAAGTACATTTCATCTATGTTTACATTTTTAACACTAAAATACAAAGTTTATATTGTTCCTCTTATAGTCCACCTGGGGAATGAGGGATATTTCTCTTCTATGTTTCCAAAAAAATAAAAATAAGATGAGAAATAAATGTTAAACATTTAGCTTAAGGACGTATTTGCATCTTGTTTGAAGCAATATTTTTTAATAACATTAACAAGAGGCAAACGTACTGGGAGAACAAAACCATCTGGGCTTGTGTGTCAAAGGTAGGTGAGCTCAGCTGTGCATGTCTTTGTCTGCACAATATTGATCCAAGCACACTTTGCATCTGACATGCACAAATACCCCTGTGACAGGCTTTGCTCTCACTCTGCCAGTTAGTCTCTGTGTAAGTAATTAATAATTTGCGTTACTTAGCTATACAGTATTTCAGTACTTCAATATCCATTTACTAACCTTTGCAGATTAATTTTCACAGTGAAAAACACTTATGGAAAAAAAGTACCTGCGAAAGCTTGCCTACGTTAATATACTGCAAATGCAAAGCTCAGAAGAGTATGAGGGTGTTACTATTTGTATTCACTTCTCAATTACAGATGCATATCCAACATTCAAATGAGGATAAGGGCCTTACTGTAGTAAGTTCTACACATAGCTCCAGATTTTTATACTGGAGAGATCTTCCTGAGGTCCCAGACACTCACTAGTATCTTCCACTGACTCAGGCTAGGCAAGCACCATCCACTCAGCTTCCCATCTCTTGTCCTTTTAAATACAAAAAAAGGTAGGTTCACAATGGCCAACTTCAGCTAATGAAATAAGGCAAGGCAGCTTTTTAGCCAGAATAAACCAAGACGGACCATAAATACGGCTTGCCTAGCTGATTAGCTGAGAAGAATTGTCAATGTTTTGGCTCATGTCTTGCTTAGTAAAGAGCACAGAAGGGATTTAAACATAGTAGAGGAATGTCTGACTGGAGTTTCCTATGAAGAGGCGCTTGAAAAAGACAGCAGATGATAGCGGCTGAGGCTGGCAAGACTTAGCCAAGAAAGACATCAGACATGGGACAACCTAGCAGAGGCTCAGTGGTGCAGGAAGGCAGCTGTGTCTGCCCCAGGGGTCAGTATGAAAATAAAGTGGAAGGAGATTAACAAACTAGAAAGAAGATCCTGGAGATGGAGTTTAGAGATTATGGTAGCCAAGGTTGTAACTTTCTGTACTAATTATCACCCAGAATGCGATGACACAGACTTTCTTCAGTGACCTAACCAGTTAAAATTTACACATATGGTTGGTAAAACAACTAAGATACATCCAGACATGATTTTTAATCACAGGTACTACTGAAGTTACTGTGATTTAGAACATAATAGGAGAAGGCTGAGGTTGTCAACAAATTTTTGCCTCAGTATTCACTGGCAACTACTCTTCATGCAATGCTCTTCACACCCCTCAAGCAGATGGGTTGGAAAGTGGGGACTAGAGAAGCAATATCCCTCCCACTCTAAGCAAAGATTAGGTTCACAGCTACCTGAGGAACCTGAACATCCTTAAGTCTATGAGTCCCAATGAGATGCATCCCAGTGTCCTGACAGAATTGGCTGATGTAGTCACCAGGACACTGATTATATTTGAGAAGTCATGGCAATCAGGTGAAGTCTCTGGTGACTAGAAAAAAGGTAATGTCACACTTATTTTTAAGAAGAGTCAAAAGGATGACCCAGGAAACTATCAACCTCATTGATAGTTATTATTAGCCTCATCTCTGTGCCAGGGAAGATCATGGCACAGACCCTCCTGGAAGCTATGCTGAGGCACACAGATGACAGGGAGGGAATATGAGACAACCAGCATGGCTTCACCAAAGGCAAGTCCTATCTGACCCACTTTGTGGCCTCCTATGATGATAATTGCATCAGTAGACACGGGAAGAGACACTGGGGTAATCAATCTCAAATTCAGTAAGGCCTTATAACATCCCATAACGTCCTTCTCTCCAAATGGGAAAGATAAGGATTTGATGGTTGAATAGATGAGGAAATGGTTGTGAGATCATACCCAGGGAGTGGTGGTCAACGGCCCCATGTCTGGATGGATCAGTGAAGAATGGTGTCCCTCAGGGGTCAGTACTGGGACTGATGCCCTTTAATATCTTCATCAATTAAATCAACAGTGCACCCCCAGCAACTCCGTGGATGACATCAAGCTGAGTGGTGCAGCTGACATGCCTGAGGGATGGGATGCCACCCAGAGAGACCTTGACAGGTTCAAGCAATACGCCTAGGTGAACACCATGAGGTTCAACAAATCCAAGTACTAGGTCTTTCACCTGGGTTGTGGGAACTCCCACTATCAATGCAACCTGGAGGACAAAAGGATAGAGCACAAAGGACTTGAGGGTAATGGTGGATGGCAAGCTGGACATAAGCCAGCAATGTGCCCTCACAGCCCAGGGAGCCAACCATGTCCTCGGCGGTATCAAAACAAGTGTGACCAGCAGGTCGAGGGAAGTGATCCTGCCCCTCTACTCTGTGCTGGTGAGGCCTCCTCTGGAGTACTGCGTCTAGATGTGGAGTCCTTAGTACAGGAGAGACATGGACCTGTTGGAGTGTATCCAGAGGAGGGCCACAAAAATGATCCAAGGAATGGGACACCTCTCCTATGAGGACTAAGAGAGCTGGGGCTGTTCAGCCTGGAGAATTGAAGGCTCCCGGGAAACCTGATAGCGGCCTTTCAGTATCTAAAGGGGGGCAATAAGAAGGAAGGGGACAGACTCTTTAGCAAGGTCTGTGGTGACAGGAGAAGGGAAAATGCTTTCAAACTAAAAGAGGGGAGATTTAGATTGGATATTAGAATAAAGTTTTTTACAATGAGGGTGGTAAAGCACTAGAACAGGTCATCCAAAGTCTGTTCAGTCGGGGAAAAGAAGACTGAGAGGGGATCTGATAAATTTTTATAAATATCTAAAGGGAGGTGGGAGGCAAATGGATGAGGCCAGGCTCTTCTCAGTGGTGTGTTGCGATAGGACAAGGAGTAATGGCCCAAAATTCGAACACAGGAAATTCCGTACTAAGATGTGGAAGAACTTCTTTATAGTAAGGGTGTCAGAGCACTGGAACAGGTTGCCCAGAGAGGTTGTGGACTCTCCTTCTATGGAGACATTCAAGACCTGGCTGGACGCCTACCTGTTCAACCTCTTGTAGGGGACCTGCTTTAGCAGGGGGGTTGGACTCAATGACTCTTGAGGTCTCTTCTAACCTCTGCGATTCTGTGATTCTGTGGTGGGTGCCCCATCCTTGGAGACACTCAAGGTCTGGCTGGTGGGGCTCTGTGCAACTGGATCTAGCTGTAGGCATCCTTGTTCACTGCAGGGGAGTTGGACTAGATGACCTTTAAAGGTCCCTTCCAACTCAAATTATTCTATGATTCTATGATCAGTAGGAGCTGCACTGTGGTTATTAAGCACAGACCAAGAGGAAACAGCAGAGATGACATCATTCAAACAAATTAGAAGAAGAAAAACAGCTCTTAGAGCAAGAACATCCTTGTTCTACTAAAGCACAATTAACTTTTTTGTAAAAGAATTAAACCTGAGTAACAAATGATTCCACCCTCAACAATTTCACTACAGTCATTAAGGGAGAATTAGCAAAACTATTACAGTAGGGTCTTCAAGAGAAGGACGCAACTTTATTCCACACAAATAATCAGTTTATGACTAACAATTTCTGAACACAACTAGAAAGCTTCTCAAAAATATCCATTCCTTTAATTCTGTAGACTTGCCATGGTGGGTCTCTCACACATGGAAGTGTAAATCACTCAGAAAAGGGTCTGGAAAGTTCACTCATGAATCTTAGAATCAAATACAACCTCAGTGGCTCAATACTGTCAACTGATGCAAATTTCCTCATTGGAAACTCAGCCCTCAAGCTTAGCTTGGTTTCACTGCTGCATGTACTTTTGCCATTTAGACAATCTGCTTCTGTGGCTCACTGTTCTGGAGAGAAACTGCAGTCTATATACTGTTCTACTTCATAAGTTTCCCATTACAAACCTGAAACTTCATCCTTTCATTTTATGGTCTCTGGGACATGAAGTGAAAGGACTGCCACCTCAGCATAGGGAACAGGAAAGAAGAGCTCTGCATGCAACAAAGATGGAAACAACAAAAGTTCACTTTTACTGTCCACAGTGACTGTTTTCTTCTGCTCTGTCATAATGGTTAAGGACCTATGTGAAATACTTTCTACATATCAAGGCTGAGAAACTAGAGCACAGAGATAACAAAGATAAAAGCACTGAGGACTGCCTAGGTATTTAAGTGCAAGTGGAGGACTATGACATCTACTGAAAATTATTTTAATTCTCTTCATGCTTGACACTCCTGGATATTCTGCCTGAAGAGACTTCAAGGTAGTGAAAATCTTTAGAAATCTGGCCCCAAATGACTTCACCTGGGAATGCCAATACAGATAATTCATGCTATGTTTTAGTTCAAGTCATTTGCATTTAAAATTATGTCGCATGTCCCATGTATCATAAAAGTAAGCACAAAAATACATAAATGTAACTTTGATGCCCCAGATAATCATAAAAAGAAACTTTTCTTCTTCAATTAACCACAGAATGATCGAAAGGAAACTGGCTTCCAAACTGCCCCCATTCTCAGCCAGATACTAAACCACATTTTTAGGACAATAAATGAAGAACAAAATTAATTAATTAGTGAATTATCAGAAATAAATTGCATGGGTGACAACACAACAACTAGCCCTGCAGCAAGAGAGTAGTGCACATCAAATAGCAGACAAGGTGGATTGCAGTTCTCAGACAGATAAACCAATTTTGCTTGTATGCATAAGCACATGGAACAGAATCTTTTTCATAAAGAACTGAGAAAACACTGTATTTAAAAAAATCAGTGAACCTCCCATAGAATATTTAATCTAACTAGCACTGAAGGTGGCACTTCTTGTGTTCCCTTTCTAAATAACTGGAATATTCAAGGAAACAAGCTGACAGTTTAAAACCAGCACTGGATATTACAAAATAAAGTAAGAAAAGTTATTATTCCCATTCTGTATGTTCTGTTGAAGACAGAGGTAGATCCCAACCAGTTCATAAAAAAAAAAAAGTAGTTATCCCTGACTATAGTTTCATTGGCTGATTGCTTTCTCCTTTGTCCTATGAAGCTCTTTACAAAGAAAAAAAGGAGTCAGAATTCCTGAGGGAAGTAAGGAAGGTAACTAGCAGAAAAAGGACCTGAACTTCACAAAAGTTTACTTTGACTTATTCATGGATTGAGCAAGATGAAGTCTGCCCTGAAGCACTCAGAACAGGTTGATATTAATGGAAAACCTCCTCCAAACACGGGAACATTGCAGTGAGCTGGAGGTGGCAGGAGGTCAGCATAGCTGAAAAGAGAGATCCTAACTGAGCCTTCAAAGAGCTCTGTGATTCCCTTTGAGGCAACAGGGGAGATTACACTTAACGTGCTTTGAAATTGTCTCCCATAACATCCTTGTAATGAAGCTTAGTAAGTGTGGGATAGATGAACAGACAGTAAGGTAGACTGAGAACTGGCTGACTGGCAGAGCTTAGAGGGTTGTGATCAGTGGTACAGAGTCTGGCTGGGGGCCTGTAGGTAGCCATGTTCTCCAGGGGCCAGTACATGGCCTGGTCTTGTTCAACATCTTCATCAATGACATGGATGAAGGGATAGAGTGCACCTCAGCAAGTTTGCTGATGATATGAAGCTGGACGGAGTGGCTGACACACCAGAAGGCCTTGCTGCCATTCAGTGAGATCTGGACAGACTGGAGAGTTGGGCAGAAAGGAACATGATGAGGTTCAACAAGAGCAAGTGTAGAGTCCTACACCTGGGAAGAATAACTGCACACATCAGTACAGGTTATGGGTTGACCTGCTGGAGGGGAGATATGCAGAGAAGGGTGTCCTGGTGGACAACAGGTTGGCCATGAACCAGCAGTGTGCCCTTGTGGCCATGAAAGCTGGTGGTACCCCGGGGTGCATTAAAAAGAGTCTGGCCAGCAGGTTGAGGGAAATGATCCTCTATTCTGCCTCAGAGAGGCCACACTTTGTTTACTCTGTGTACAGTTTATGGGGTAATCAACAGAAGTGAAAATGTGCTTTTAAGTTGCCATTTGCCAATATGATTTCATGGTTATAAATGATTCACAATCTTCCTTATAAATTAAAAGCATCACAGATAATTTATCTTACAAACTTGCCAATTTTTTTCTGTCTGCTGGTTCAGAAATAGTAATAAAAATCAAATTGAAATAATAGACTGGTTTATGAAATGCAGCTACTGTCTGTTCTACATTTTTATTTTTAAGTAAACTTGTGCCAAAAGGAAAGCTCACATAGAGCCAGAAAGTCTGTATGAAATTATTTACTACCCCCCAAAAATGCAATGAAGATAAATTAAGTTCTGAACTTTCACTAATTTCTAATAGGGCTCCCAACTAGAAGTTTATAGCTCCTAGGCCAACACTAAACTGTAGTTGATTTCAATTTGTGAAATATACTTTGATCACAATTCTTATATATTTGAATGAATCATTAAAAAACAAAAACAACAACAACAACAAAAACCACAACACAACACCAAACTGTCTTTTGAGATGGAATTGCAAGTAGGTTGTTTTAAAGTAAGGAGTAAGCAGGGTGGAATGGTTGGAGAGAAGAGGGAGCCAGCAAGTAACTTGGAAAGAAGGATGGCGTGACTTTGCATGCACTAACATTGATTGCAGTAAATCTTTTCTACCTCATATCAGACATTCCAGTTCTCTATCGCTGATCAAATTCAGATCTCAAAAGGCTGCAGCCAGAAAGCCTGGTTTCAATCCACCATTGGAATGGGGTCATGGGTGAAGGGAGGGAAAAAAGCTTAAGATGATGAGATGAGCTTTTGAAGTGCTTTCATCTATTATACAACATAGTGCATTTTAATTGTTTAAAATGCACAAATGTACAAATTCAGGATCTCAGCTGTCACATTCAGGGAGATAATATGAGTTTATTCCAGTCCTGGTTAGTGAAAGTGAAACTCTAGCTCTGAAACATAATGGAAAATAGAGTTTTGAACAAAACTACATTAAAAAGAGGCAATTGTTTCAAATTACATTGTGAGGAAACTCAGAAAATATCAAACAAATCCAGTCTACAGGCTTTCCTCTCATAGTTCAGAAAAACAGAGGCTACAAAATATTTTCCACAGCTCTGATTGCTTCAGAGATGACATTTTGGCAGGGTAGAGATGCAGAGTACAGCCGGGCATGTCTTGATTCACAGGACATTCAGATAGAGGTGTTAAAATGTCTTGGGAATGGTGGTACTGCAATGGTCAACCAAGGCTATTCAAACCATTTAACTCTGTAAGTATGTGTCATGGTTTTATGATTTTTGGTTATTGGTATTCCACATCATAACATCATGCAGTGCACTGGGAGTTAAAGAGTTAATGCTCCAGTTCTGTGGATCGTGGATAGTTCCGGGCACCTGGTTCTCAGAAGAGAAGAAGAACTACACTTCCCAGAGGACTTTGCTGCTGTTACCGTTTTCTGGTCAGAGGGAAAGATAAAACTGTTTGCAGATGACGAGACATGCCCCTTTTGCCCTTTTTGCTCCTGCTCATCTTGGCTTCATCTCGCTGCCAGCATTAGAGTAAGGCCTTTTCATCTTTTGGACATTCTCTCTCATTTTATTTATTAGCTTCAATTCCAATTATATAGTATTATACTGTATTATAGTGTGTTATTTTGCATTCTGATATCTTATTTAGTAAATTAGTTTGTTTCTCCTCAGATTGTTGCCACTGTTTTGTTTTTAGGCCCATCTCCCTACCCTTTTTCCCTTTTCCCTTTCCCAGGGCGTGGGTCTGTGGGTCCCCCTCCCCATTAGTCACGGAACCAGGCCGAACCTGCCCGTAAACCATTGACAGTATGGTAACATTAATCATTAAATCTCTGTGTTTAATGGTCAGATGTTTCAAGATCACAAGGGCTAGATTGATTACTGCTGTCAGAGCACAAGTTTACTGTTATTTACTCTCCCCTTCTGAGTGGACGCTTCCCAGCTGATGCACTACTGTGATTCCATCAAGAAATAAGCAGACTTTTCAACTCTTCTTTGGCCTCCTTCTGACATCCTGGCTGCTCAATTTGAAAGTGAGATGCTCTACTGGCCTACACATTGCAGGGTAACTTGCAAGAGCAGGGCTAAGGAGAGCAAGACTTAGTGTCTTCAGGTTTTTAGAAAAAGTGGAGTAATTCTCATAATAGAAGGTAAGAAGTGAGGAGGGAGGAGGAGAAAAAAGACGAAAAAATAGGAGAAAAGGGATTCCTGTGGTTTGAGCTTTGCAGCTGAATGTGCCTGGATGGCCAGGTATTTTACGAGGCCCCAGTGTTTTGCTCAACCTAGGTTCCTTTGTGTTTTAGTTTCTCTGCAGATAACCACAGGCATTATCACTCACAGAAGTTTTCTTGCTGCTAATGAGATACTGTCAGGTGAGATTTTCAAGACTCTACATAGAAATTTTAAGAAAACTTTTAGAAAGCATGTCAAGAAAGGTAGGGAAGAGGGTAGAGAAGGAAAGACAGATCTCAGAATAAACCAAGCAAAATTATACTGCCTACTTACAAAACCACATAAAAAGAACAGTTTACATCAATATGTAAGTTATGGCCATAGATGTGGTGTTTGAATGTAGAATCTTACCAACATGATGGGTACAGCATAGAGACCTAAACAGAAAAGAACCCGATCCCAGGAGTACTTATAAAACTACAGTATCCAGAGCACATTAAACCTTGCAACCTCTGCAGCAGTCCATTCCAGAGCGCATTAAACTTTGCAACTTCTACAGCACTCCATTATGACTGGCATGTACTTCTGAGAATGTCAAGTGGAAAGAATTTTAAAATGCAACAGCTGAATGAAATTTCTATCTGTGTATGGCTGAGTTTTTTAGTAAAACTGCTTTAAAATGTACGTCTTCCAGAACAAATTAAGCACATCTTTTAGAAGTTTATATTCTTATTGCCACTACCAGCTACTGTAGCTCTTCCATAGAGCTACTACAATTACAGCCCTTTTCAGCACATTACTAAATCAAGGGACATTGCTCTAAATGTAATAAATGAGATTTGAGATCTCTAACTGTTATAAAGGGGTAATTTTATAAGCTCAGCTATACCCCATTTAAGTGCAATATGTAATACAACTACATGAAGGTAATTAGCTCTTTTAATCCGTCCTGTCTGATTGATGTAATTTGTTCTAGAATTCCCATACATACTGTGCTATATACAATAAGCTATAAATAAAAGTAGTTGAAAGCGTTTCGTAGTGTGGAAACCCCCTGAGACTGAATGAATGTCTTATATGCACATAAAAAAGAAGGGAATCAACAGAAATACAACTGGAGATTACTTTTAGTTAGAAAACTCAGGAACAAATATTTTTTGTTTTGGAACAGATCAGCCTGCACCCCATAATGAAGTAAATGACACAAGCCCACTTTCTTCCAAACTACTTAAGCTGAACATTGGTAGTATCACAAAATAAAGTAGCAGAACATAAACATTTCTGGAAAATGAACTTAGTCCAAATTTATTTCCTAGGTGATGTTTATTCGTTAGTGCTTATGAAAGTACTGTCTACTTTTCACTTTGGAGGATAAATTAAAATAACTCCAGTTCTTTTCTCTTTTCGAGTACCCCATCTTTGCAAGGACTTTTGAAGAGGAAACACAGTGGGAGATTCCTTCAGTATTTCTTTGTTGGAAGGGAAGAGGGGGAGAGGAAGGTATAAGAAGGAAAATTTCTGCAGACATTGGAATCACAGTAACAATATTGCAGCAAATATATGGTTGCAAGTAGGTGATCTGGCTATATATAGAAATAGATTTCTATCCAACAAACCAATTCAAAGACTGTATTTTTTTTTTCATTCCTCTGTTCTTTTTGTGATAGCAACCACATTTTATCACAAAATGAAGGCCTCCCTCTGAAACTGATGTCATGGATCAGGGCACTGAACCTGGGCAACCTCCATTTAGATAACTGGACCTCAGACCTATCTATGTGCAATAACCAGAAGGAAGTTTTCAACTGTCATGGTTTTGTGATTTTCGGTTATTTGTATTCCACATCATAACATCATGTAGTGGACATACCTAGTTCTCAGAAGAGAAGGACTACTACAGTCCCCACGGTACTTTGCTCCTTTGTTACCATTTTCCAGCCGGAGGGAAAAGATAGAAGCTCGCAGTATAAAAACTTGCAGATCACGAGACCTCGTCCCTTTTTTCCGCCGTCTCTCATCTTGGCAGCACCTCGCTCTCCAGCCGGCTTATCGTCGGTAGTAGAGTAAGGCCTACCTTGATTTTGGGACATTCTCTCTCTCTGTATTGGATTTATCAGCTTAAATTGTAATTATATTGTATTATAGTGTGTTGTTTTGCATTCCGATATTTTATTTAGTAAATTAGTTTGTTTCTCCTCAGATTGTTGCCGCTGTTCTTTGCTCTCAGGGCCATCTCCCTACCCTTTTCCCCTTTTCCCTTTTCCCGGGATGTGGGCCCTTGGGTCCCCTGTCCCCTTTGTCACGGAATCGGGCCTAACGCCCGTAAACCGTTGACATCAACATAATTCAACTTTCACAGCACAGTTTGAATTTACTGACAGACTGAGTTCTGTCTGTGTTCACAAGACAGAAAAGAAAGCTGCTTGTCTATAGGGCAAGTAGCTTGTCATTAAAGTACAGTACAAAAAGGGACATTTTATTTGTGCTACATATGAAACTCTGCCATAGGTTTGATGCCTTACTTAAGTGCAATCATGTGGTTTACTGGTTACCATAATAAACATGGTATATCAAATCGAGCAAATACAAGCAAGACCAACGGGCACAAATGGGGTCACTTAATTTAATAATGCCTGTTTAGTGTTTTCTGAGTGCATAAAGTGACTCCCACCAGAAGCTACTTGCAAGCTGAAGATCCTAAACTTGAGGGCTGTGGGAAGAAGTAGATGAAAATCTTGCATAAGGTTTGGTCCTACATCCAGATGCCTCATTGCACTCACTGGAAGTAGAGTACTTACTAGAGATTAAAAGATAAAAGACAGAACTTGATTTTAGCATAGCTGAAATACAGGCCATAGTTTTGCTGTGATCACTACAATTTTTCTTGGCAAATACTAGTGCTCATGTCAAAATTGAGAAATAGCAGTTTCAATGCTGGTTTGTATTTCCAGTGCTATAGTTTTGATAAAATGTCTGTGTTCTATACAGGAAAAGTGTCTGAACTACTGAACTTTGTTGTTTCATTACACAGTGTAAGTATAAATGAAGCTGTTTGTAAGGGTTATTTAACTAAATTCCACATCAAACTTGAGATAAACCTTTTTTAATTAGCTGTCAAGTTAGGATAGATATAATTTTTACTTTTTTATAAGAAAAGGTCACTAGAAGTCTATCATGTTCTCTGTTGGATTTTATTGATAATGGGTAGGAAACAAACTGTTGCTATAATCCAGCCGGGTTCCATGGGGAATTCAATAACATGGTATTCAGAAATATTTAAACAGTGATTCATAACGTAGTTATTTTCCAAAGCTTCTATGTAAACAATATCAGAGGGGCCATAAACCCTAAAAACTATATTGGCTCAGCTAAAGAATAATCTTCTTATCTACTCTATTATTGTACTATAAAGACATTGTTGCTAATTAATAAAAAGTTAAAGCTGGGTTAGTTTAACATGAAACTGTGAAGTAAGGTATAGTCTACAGAATTATTGTATAAAATCAAATGGGAATGCACAAGTGCCTTGCTATAAAAATGGTTGTTAGTGTCAGCATATTACAGTTAGATTGTGAATGGAAAAGTACATTTGAAAACAGATCTGATTTAGGTTACAAATACTTTCAAATTTTGAATGGACTGATTTGTCATTGCTCAAACAGATTTGATGCAACTGGAGATATACAGCAAAACAATTGCAAGGCTTATACTTCGGTTATCTTATGAAAATATGGTTTAGCTTAGTTTGGGATTATACTGTTTTATGCCCTCAAGACCTTGGTAACCAAGAGAGGGAGCCCTCAAAATAAAGCAGGCAAAAAAATGCTAAAAATAGGAACTCTTCATTTTTTTAAATCTCATGGCATTCACCTAATGGTTGTCTTCACTGAAAGAGATAGCACACGTTCAGCCAACAGCATGTATGTTAGTAGCTGATTTGATCTGCCAAAGGTTTTGATACGTATACGAAAAAGATTAAAATCTAATTATTATTTCTAATGGAATTTAATTCCACTTTTTAGCATTCCCACTTAACTCAAGCAGTATACTGAGATACCATTTTTAGAAGTTTTATTACTCTTATCATGGAAACAAATTTTTCATGTTTTTAAATACTCTTATTCAATCACTAATTTGAATATGGCTTCTACAAATGCACAAATCCAGAAAAGATTTTTTTGGTGGAGAAGGATACCAGTGGATGAGTCTAGAATGAATTGCAACAGCAAATCCAGCTGGACTTCAACCTCAATTAGCATTGAAGCCATAACACATTCCAGATTTCATTCGATTCTGTTTTTATTAGCAGCTATCCAAAGCCAAACATTTTCTAATAAAAATATGAATATGTGATGGATACCTATCAGATCTACAAAACAGAGATAGACTCAACATGAAATGGATTTCTAGTGTTGTACACTAGTTGAAATCCAAGTAGATTAATTAGGTGCTGTACTGGTGAGTAGCAAAAAGGCTAAGTAAATTAAATAGTTACTGTGAGAAAAAAGTAAGTGAAATTTGATCAAGAGTCATTCTTCAAAGAGGCCTCTGACAAGAAAATACTGTTGCTATTGTGTACTGAAGATATTCTTTTTCTGGTGTTGACGTGTAGTCATTTACAGCATTTTAAATCAGTCTTAACATAAACTTGAAAACAAAGGAACACATACACCATAGGTAAACAATATATATATTGTATCCCTGATAAAAAGTGATTTTATCAAATTATGAGCTACTTTCTCTGGATGTTCTTGCTTAATATCCAGCTTTATTTAAGATAAGTCATTATGGTATCATATTGTGCCTGGCTAGCAGCATGATCATGTACAAGTGGTACTGGTAACCAAAGAGAAACCAGCACTGGCACTTTCCCAGGATAAGGAATCATCCTTCTCTTCATGTCACAATTTCTAATCTCTTCGGTTTGCTCATTTGCTGTGGAAGCAGCATTGCTCCTAAACCCATCATCTGAGGAGTCTGGTGTGGAGCTCATATATATACTCATCAATTCTCACGCTGCATTAGCATGGCTATTTTCAGAATTGTACCATTAATCAGGTCAGTGTGGAAAGCAAAACAAAGCAAAGCAAAACAAGCAACAACAGCACTGTTTCATGTTTGCTTCTATTTCCTCTAACTTGGAAAAAAAAATTCTTCACTTCCAATCCAGCTTACACCACAAACCGCTGTGGCAATAAAATTGGAAGGCAGCACACATCAAAAACAGCAAATGAATTGAAGGGGAGGAGTATTGCTGCAAGAACTTTAAGATCATCTAGTCAACTGTTTGCCTACCACCAGTATTGCCCACTAAACCATGTCTACCTTGTCCTTAAACAGCTACAGGGATGATGACTCCACCACTTCCCTGGGCATCCTGTTCCAATACATTACCACTCTTTCTGAGAAAAGTTTTTTTCTAATATCCAATGTGAACCTCTCCTGGCACAATTTAAGGCCACTCCCTCACTGATTAACTAGAAGAGGCCAATCCCCACCTTACCACAACCTCCTTTCAGGTAGTTGTAGAGAGGTCTCCTCTTAACCTCCTCTTCTCCAGACTAAACAATCCCAGCTCCCTCAGGTGCTTCTCATAAGACCTGTGCTCCATACCCCTCACCAGCTTTGTTGCCTTTCTCTGGACATGCTCCAGGGCCTCAATGTCTTTCTTGTAGTGGTGGTAGGCAAACAGTTGACTAGATGGTCTTAGAGGTCTTTTCCAGACTTAATGATTCTAAAATTTAATGATTTGAAAGGCAAGAATGTTAATATGAGAATGAGTAAAAGGGTTAATTTCATGTGAAGGGATTTCATGTGAAGCAAGATGCCTCTTATTCATCCAATGCATCTGACTATTTTTAAGAATTATTCTGGGAAATGAATTTATAACTCCTGAAAGAACACTTCAAAACAATTCCCACAAGGCATACAGTGCACTCAGTGTTTTTACATACAATAAAAGTATGTTTTGATTGTATTTGTTGACACTAGGGCAAAGCCTACTGTGGTTTAACACAGCAGGCAGCTAAGCACCACAAAACTGTTTGCTCACTCCCTTTACCCCAGAGGAATGGGGGAGAAAATTGAGGGGGAAAAAAATCTACTACTCATGAGTTGAGACAATAGGAAAAAAAAAAAGTGAAAGAAAAAGCAACAAAAAAGGAAAGGAATGCATAAAAGATGTGATGCACTAAGCAACTGCTCACCACCAACAAACTGATGCCCAGCCAGTCTCCAAGCAATAGTAGCTCTCCTCAGTCAACTCCCTGCAGTTTTATTGCTGAACATGACATCATATGGTATGGAATGTCCCTTTGGTCATTAAGGTCAGCTGTCCTGGTTGCATCCCTTCCCAGCTGCTGATTGGGAAGTTTAAGTCTACTTGCCAGCAGGGCATCATGAGAAGCAGAAAAGAAGCTGCTGTAAGAGCAGTGAACCCTGCTCGGCAACAAGTAAAATGTCAGTGTGATACCAACATTATTTTTCTCCTAAATCCAAAATTCAGCACCAATTCAGTACCAACTACTATGAATAAAATTAACTCTATCCCAGGTGGGACACTATTTCTCCAATCAGCTTCTAAATTCCCTTTGGCTCCAGTTGAGCTATAGGTAAGAGCAAGGAAAGTACAAACAGGGATGTTGTATGGCACTTGAAAAAGTAATTAGTTGTAATAGGAGAAAAAAAACCCACAAGAATGTAGAATTACAGGCCACCTAAAGGCAAGGCAATGTATCAGCACCAATATCTGTATGCACAGTGAACAGAAACCAGAATAAAGCAAATCAGAGCTTTTCCCCAAGACTTCAGTTTGGTCAGGACTTCCTGCAACAGGGAAGGAAGCAGACTATCACATGTTACTAAGAGAAGTATTGATACAGGAGAGAAGAAGATATTATGACAACTATAAAAGTATTTTCACCATCACATACCAGAAGTACTCCTCGCTTCATCGTATCTCACCCTGCTTCATTCCAACAACCTTTTACATCTTAAAAAGACTTCAGTTTTTAAGCAAGAGATACCTGGACTTAGAGACTCATTGTTACTTGTGCCCAAGTGGCAATCAGCCCTGTGACACAACTGCTCTACCATTATTTATTTACACTTGAGCTCTGCCCAGATGCTTATGGATGTATCAGTTCAAAAATGATGCCTCAAAACCTGAGGAGAGTTTCTGATCCTTTTCTGAGTCATAAATGACATTAAAAATGACTTCTTTACATCTTCTCATTAATTTTCACATACTTTCCACCACAGTCAGTATATTAGGAATTTATTTTGGCAACAGATATTTCCTATTCTAAAATCATGAGAACTGATAAACTATGGACAAGTTCATATCATTTAACACTAGCCAGCCCTCTGTTAAGTAGCTGCTATTTATAGCTACTATATAGTTTGCTATTTACAGCCTCCACTGTTAATAGCAAACTGATGCCTAAAAGAGTTCAGGGACTCTTTCATGTTAGAAAAGCACCAACAGAAATAGCTGCTTTTTCTGCTTGCTAATTGTAAAGAAGATTGTGCCATGCTAAAATTTATTAAAAATAGATGGCATTAGTTAAAAAAAAAAAGAAGGCCTGGAGAATTTCCAGAGAACCTTTTAGCTAATATTTCAGTGCACAGAGTGGTTTTACAGCTAAATGAACTAAATTATTGAGCTGGTTGGCGACTAAGTAAAGTAACTCCTCTCTTCCTTTCTGGATCAAACAACTTTAGAAAGTCTGTATATGCTGAATGAAACACATATTATTTCTGACTTCATGTGCCATGTAAAGATGTTTCTTAAGTAAACACGATCCAGACTTCTTGATCTGCTAAAATAAGACATCAGCATGCTCTGAGTATGCCTTAATTACCAAAATATAATTATTAAATTTTAAGGAATATATGCAGTAAAAAATACGTAATTATTGACAGTAATGGTTTTAGTGGTTTCATCTTCCTTCTGCAAGGTGTCTTTGTGATTCCTGGCTCCTTGGTGTCTAAGAGAAACCTCTCTCTTTTTATTTAGTCCCAGATCACTAATGAAATCTGGAAGCAAAAAAGTGAAATGCCACTGCTGGAAAATCAATATCAAAACTCCTAAAGTTTTAATGATATTGGTCTACAGCCCATAGTTTTAAGTCTCTCATCTGAGGACTATATTCTTCTAATCAGTTGATTCCATCAACAGCAGTAAAAAGTGGCTATTACCTGATTGTAAAGGATAGATGATTGCAAAGAACTAGAAAAAAAAAAAGTTTATTTATTTGTTCATTATTGTCATGGTATTGTCATTTCTGCAGCCAGTAAATACTGATATTCAGCATAGAAAGCAGCGTATATTCCATTTATACAAGCAAAATTTGGTATTTACTTGGGTAGAATTTAAGATTCTTTTTCCAAGAATAAATTATTGCTTTTTTCAAAATGTGGGCAGAATGCCTTAAAAATCTGTATCGCCTGCTTTAATATGAAACAAAACATAAGCAATACTTTAAATAGTACACATTTAAAAGTCATATATTTAGGAGTCTGAAGAAATCGACAAGTATCTGACAGGTTCTTTTAACAAAAGAACTCAATATTTGTAAAATGACTAAATGTATACAATTACAGATAATATTAAAGCAAACCATTATGATTTGATGTGGCTGAAATGAATGCACAACCAAAGGAGTATATCTAAAGAAAGTATTTAACTGAGGAAGGAATAAGAATGAAGAAAAAAGAGGAAAAAGAAGATAACATAAATGTTATACTGAATGTCTAAAAAGGATACTGAGTATTACTGAGACTGAGGCAGTGTACAATTAAACTTAATTACCATTCTTGAGGTAGGAGGAGTTCACATACAGAATCATAGAACCGTAGTGGTTGGAAGGGACCTCTGCAGATCAAGTCTAATCCTCTTGCCAAAGCAAGTTCCCTAAAGTAGTTTGCAAAAAAGTGTACAGTACATTGAACATATGTATTCTTTTTCCATTGGGTTGGCTTACTTATCTTCTCCTTGACTAGAAAAATTACTGCTCATGTCCTCCCCAGAACTTACTTTTCCTCCTGCTCTATCATCACAGCAATCCGTTCTCATCACAGACACAGTAAACATGTTTTAAGCCTTCTCTCTCTCTTATCGCTTAATTCCAATTTACATTACGGAAGCATTCCATTCCATTCCAAGAACAGAAAGCACCTAACAGAACTCCTTGTACAGTCAATGGAAGTTCAAAATTGTTTGCAAAAGAAACTGTGACCAGATGGCAGTCTTAAGGAAGGTGTACTGACCATTTTGTCCACATATGGTTTTACTGTTTATCTGTATGTACTGTTGGTTTATACTGGATTGACATTTCTCCCTGCCATCCTTCAATCCCAATTCCATATACCTATAATGCAGTCATGAATTCTATATCTTGGATCCTAGAAAGGACTGATGTTTACAGAAACCTGGAGCTGGTTCAAATGAAAATATCAGGAGATTGAGAATCTGGCTGAAGAGGATTGACAAAAGTCAATGGTTAGTTTTCAGCTTATATTGACCTTGGTCAGCACACAGCCCAGGAAACATTAACTTTGGCAGAAGGGAGGGGATAGTTTCACAGCTGGCGTAGATCCAGTATCAACAGAACAGGCTCTGATGGCCTGATGATGCACATACTGGCCATTAAATAGTCAAACTGGAAAAATTTTCAGAGCTAGATGCTAAACAGCCTCTGTGAAACTGTCATGTCTAGCTCACAAAGCTTTACGTACTCAGTAGAATCATACTGAGTGAGTCAACTGAAGGGCAGAGCTCTACACACATTTTTGGCAAAAAAAAATTCCAAACAGGGACAAATACATGAGTAGCATGTATCCACATAAAGATGTCTGGCATGTCTAGTGATGGAACAAAGAATTTCCTTTTTCACTGGAACATGGAACCAATGTATAAATAGCTTGAGTACAATAAGTTACCAAACTGGCCTCCTTTCACTCTTAAGACAACACCCTCCTGCAATCCCACATCAGGAAAGTCCCTGACCTGCAAGAATTCCAAAAATGGTGTTTCTGCAAATCAAAACACTTTCCTCTCCAAATTTTAGACTAAGTGCTCCTACCTTCAGTTTTGTTCCAGCATGCAGCACAGCAACTAGAACTGTAAAAAGAAAAACAAGGAGGAAAATTTTATTGTAAAATGTCTGGAATGTTCTTATCTGAAGATGTAAGGTATAGTGTCAAGGATTCTTAGTAATATTCCCCTCACCCTCCACATCCATTTCTTGCATAAACTAAAATTATCTCTTAATATAAATTAAAATAAGACTATGGGCTATATTATGTAATTTTCTTTTCCGTGACACCTTTTTGTCATCACGTATTTCAAATATGCAGTTTGAAAAGAAGTTGGCATATTTGATAATTCAATATTGTCAAAATAATTGAATAAGCTTCAGAAGCAAAGAGTCCACTTATACAGAATTCAGAGAGATCTAATTATCACTGCTTTGTGCTATCAATCAATATGCCACAATGCAGCAACCTCTGTCTTCGTGGAGTTGCCTGGGAAAAAGGTTTGCTGTTTTGTGTGCTACTGACATAGGTCTTGAACAATGTAGGTGGTGAAAATTGCCATATGGTCAATATTAAATGGAAGTTGCTCTGCTATAAATCAAACAATAGTGTTGGCTGTCACCACTGGAAATACACAGTCACTTTCCAAAAAGGTCAAAGGCCACTACTTGTTTTGTTTTTTGCACTGGGCTACAGCTCAGAAAGTAATTTCCCAACCCACACACAAAAATATATTAAATTTTACAGTGGTAGATTAAACATTTTATTTATCTATTTATTCTACCTTTTTCCATAGTCTTGTACATTAGCTCTAACTAACTCTCATTATTCTGAAGTATGCCAATATGCCAGTCACTCCAAGTTATTCTGTGGAATAGAAAACTTCATAAAAACACATAAAGGGAATATTTTATTAAATCAACAATTTCAACTGCAAATCAATACAAGCAATAAGGAAAGTTTAAATTTGCCAATATTTCACTACAGGAAAATTAAATCATATCAAAAAGGATTTTTAAAAACAGAAAAACTGAAAAGTGTGTAATAAATTTAGAATCCTGTATAATACACTGGTGAGCATCAGTCCTCTTTGTGTAATGAATATTCCTTTCCACTGCTGTTGATAAAATTATTTCTTCATTTTATAAATGTACAGGATCTCTTTCCACATGCATAACTATTCTTTTCCTCAAAAAAGAGAAAATTGTTGCCTCTTTCTACAGAAGACACAAAGTAAAAGGCAAGTTTCAAAGCTCTGCAGGTCAAGGCTGTATTTCAGCAAATATTGTCTATAAGTCAAGTCGTGGGACAGAGTGAAGCAGTTTCTACAGCATTTCAGCACGCTGCCATCTAGCCACCCACAAACAGGTGGTTTTCAGAGAGCATTTTTAAAATGCCGCCTCACAGTCCTGTCCAGAACTGGAAAGCTGCCTTGCAGCACCACAAATGACACTGAATTGTATCATTTTAAGAGCAGAAGCAACACCTCTCTCTTTTGGATTTAAGGCTGTTCTCAACCTAAGACAAGAACGTTCAACTTGTGGCAGTAACAGGACACCCTCCTGGGACACCAGCGTCTGATGACCACAGACGATTCTTAGTGCTGTCAACACAGCAAGGGAACAATGAGAAGACATGTTTTAGAGGGCTTCAAAGGGTTTCCGTGAGGATCTCTTCGTTTCCCAAACTCTCCAGTAATCTGCTTACTCAAGAGGGGCTTCAGTTCCCAGTGCCAAGGTAGCCTGGCACAAGTATGAGCATGGGGCCTTCAAAAACACATGACCAAGCACTTGGGCAAGTTCAGATATTCACTGGGAGCAATACAAAGACCTCCCATCCTGGGCTGCAGAGACACTCACCCAGTTCCACTTGTTCCAAAAGGCTACAATACACAGGTATACAGAAACATTCATATGTGCATACAGCAGTACAGAAACACACATGGGCAAACTCCCTTTGCTTCCCAGCACACACACACACAAACCTTTCTCTCTGAACACAGAGCTGAGAAGACCTACAGCAACAATAGAGCACTCCATGCATGCAAAAAGAAATGCTCCATGTGGCAAGCCGCACACTGAAGATAGACCTGTAAGAGGAAAAAAAATGGTATAGCATAAAAGCCATTACAACAGCTTCAAAGGAAAGGAATTTGAAGAATTTGGAGCACTGAAAGGAAGGAAAAGACAAAACCTTGTCAGCTCAGGACAAAAGTCATGGCCCTTCAGTCTCTTACAGATGGCAAATGCCAACAGGTGCCTATATCTAAAGGACCTCAGGACCTGTGAAAAACTATTAGACCCTCATAGGTTGTCACAGATCATCTGAAACTCAGCTATATATGTGCAGGTAAATGCCATGCCATTCATTCCAGTAATCAAAAGAAGCACACAAACATGGAAAGCCCAGAAAATTCCTCTTACCAGCAAGCACGTGATTTCCTACTAAGAAATACAAACATAAATTAAGACTACTTATTTGTCATTGAAGAAGAATGCAGAACAGTCTCTGAAAAATTCTCACCAGCCTCTCAGAGTGTTAAATCTTCGTTGGCTAAGGAGAAAATTAAATCTGACAGTTAACTGAATGGTGAAACTTTTCCAATAGTGAAAAATCACGAAGACAATAAACCAAAACACTGCAGTATTTATATGACATCATAATGAAATTAAAATGCAGGCCAGTTCTTGGCATACAAAATGGAAAAGGGGGGGATTTTTTATTGATGAATCTATGAAACTGTTTCATATAATAAAATTCAGATTCTCTAAAAGCAATACACCATCATAAAATATTAAAATCCAAAGATGATACTGAATCTAACATGCTGAAAGAGAAGTTTGTTTCTCATGTGGTTAATTCATTCAATGCTATGGTATAGACATAAACAGATAAATGGACACAGAGATATAAAACTCACAGTAACAAATATAAGATGAATCTTAGCAAGTAGAAAAAATTTTTCTTAAAAGCCCCCCCTTTTCCTGAAATGTTTTTGTTAAATCTGAAGAAATACAACACCATAAACAAAATTCAAGATTTTGTGATGATATTCTGTCAAAAAAAGAAATAAGGTAAATAGTAGTTTGTCCATAATCTTATCCTTGGCGTTCCAAAATATTTTAATAGAAATGTGTTTTTCTCACTCAAAATAATAGTTGTTTTACTTCACCAGCTTTTATTTAAAAATAAAAATAATTCAGGCTGCACAGTAGGCAGTCACAGACCTATGACATGATCAGCAAGGGAAGAAAGTATGGCAATCAGTAAAGCCTGAGCAGCAAGCTGAACTCACAGCACCATGTCAGTGCTGTCTAATTAATTTGAAATCCAGTGGCTTTGGTCCATATTTTGCCCAAAATTCTTAACTATGAAAAAAATGGGGAAAATAATAACATACAATTCTTGTCTGTGCTGCATTAGTTCAAATTTTAGCTAGTTCAAATCTTAAAGTGTCTTAAGCATTCTTAAAAAGTCTGTCATAGTTGCATTCAGACCAAAAGGTAAAACTGGAAAGAAGGATCTCAGCTTCCCCTTGGAAAGAAATATCCCGAGGGGTGGAAGGGGAGTATTTCCTCCTTGTCAAGGTACCAGTGAAACATAAATCCATGCACTCTTATCCCTCACGCTGAAAGAAACAAACAGCTGTGTTCCACTTCAGTAAGCAATATATTAAAAGAGTTGGGGGCAGGAGGTGGCAGAGGGATGACCTAAAGATGCTCCTTGCCCCTAAGCACCCTTTGTAAATTGAGCCAACTTAAGTTTCAGTTCTGTCTCAGTTATCACCCTAACTCACCACAAAATCCCATGGTAGCAGTAGATTATAATTACTAGGAGGAAAAACTAGTATTGCCTCTCAGAAATGCTAAATTTGGATTAGAGAAGCCACCTCAATTAAGTACTTCAAACAGTATTTAATAAGCGGGCAGTGGAAAGATATTCCTAATGGAAAAACTGTAGCCCTGTAATTAATCTATGTCAAAGTTCTCCTACCCCCAAAAGAAATAGTTCAAAAAGAATGATTAAAACTTTCATATGATATTTAATAAATGTCCAAGAAAAAAACTGGATGGCTTCCAAGCTCATATAATATAAAGATTGCAGGAGTCGGGACTCCACCATATAGTGCAGATGCTGCTGGAAGCAACAGCAAGGATGGGGATAATCGTTCATTATGCCAGGAGGATGGAACTGCTAGGAGACCACACCCTGCTTGAACAAGTTTGACTAACAAAGAACCCAATTCTCATTTTCCAAAGACAATAGGGCAGTTTGGAGCTTTTCACAAAACAATAAGGAGTTGGCTTTTTGAACAAAGAATTTATTATTATACTTAATGGAAGACCATCCTAGTAGATGTAGCAAAAACTGTGTTATGGAAGTGAATACCATCCAACACAGGTCTATAGAAGCATTTCCTCTGTATCAGTAGGATACAAGGATAAAACTTTATCTCAGTGTCTCTATCATAGTAGGCCAATGCACTTCTTTGATAACTAAACTTACCATAGAGCACAAAAATACAAAAGGCAGGTAAACAGTGTAGCCAAAAGAATGATACGATATGATTACATTAGATGTTGAAATCAAGCAAAAATCCATGTCAAAAACCCATATTCTCTGTACAGCTTATTCTTTTGTACTGGTAATTTCCTACTGTATTTTCGCAAGGGATAAGGCTGTCAGGTATACAACAGATAAGGCCCACTTTGCATGACACTTATTATGGATTTCAGTTTTCAGAATCACCAGTAAGGGTGTTAAAATTATTATGAAGAGTTTTTCAGGTGTTGTTTATCCTATAAGTGGAAGAGAACAGATATTGGTTTGGGGGAGATTTTTTTTTTCTTTTTTCTTTACATCGATATAAACCATTCTGACAGAGATACTTCATATAGATGTAGATGTATAAGAATAAAATTTCTAACATTCCTGAATTCATTGTCTCATACTTTTAAAGACTATAGGCTACAAAATTTACTTTTCTTAAATGAGCTAAACTTATTCTGAAAGCTGAAAAATCAGTGTTCCAGAATTTGAACATTGTATTATTTTCTGCAAATATTTAGTTTACAGAACAAGTGACAGTAGATTTAATTTTGAAGTTTAATTTGTCATATTGTGAATGAATTGCTTTTAAAAGAAAATAGCGAGTCTACATCTCTATCTGGAGTTCTGACTGTGTTGTGACCTGAAAAGCTTAGCTCTGTCCTTTACATAGCTTACTGTCTTTGGGTAGAGCAGACAGAGAATTATGGATGAGATTGATGCTACAGTCTCTCCCAGAAGGCCTATGTATCACAGGACCCCAGGCAAGACCATGAGATGTTTTCAACACATACTCATAGGAAAATATTTAAAATTCTGCAAGATCCACGTCCAGATGAACAGTCAACAGCAGATAACATGTTCTGGACACAGAAATGCAGCATCACCTGGGGGGATAGGAAGTAAAAGTTGCTTTGGAATCTCAGCCAAAGGGCCCCACACTTTATTAAACCTGGAATTGTGAGTGTGTAGGTGTTGGATTACACACATCAGGAGGAACTGAATGATTTCTGGAGGCATTTACAGAGAGATTTTAAATTATGGTGCTTATCAGGCCCCAGGGAGTATTTTGGCAAGTTTTTGAAATTCACTCATGAATTCCTCCTGCACTTCTTGGAGACTGCTATAATGACTGAGGCACACAGGTTTGAATGACCCTTTGCTGGTTCATCACATGTGTTTTCTAGTGCAAAAGCAGGACTTCTCAGAGCAGCAACATAGGCACCCTGCAGAGCACCAACACAGGCACCCTGCAGAGCACAAATCCTGCTGTCAGTGCCTGTCACATGTGATGATCTGCAAAAATGCTTCTTCAGTACATACGTCTGTAACTCCTGCAAGAAATTCTGACCCATTTAAATCATTTTAAAAATTCAAAAGATTCTACATGTCCAATATTCTACTATGTTGCTTTGCCTGGCATCTGAATTCAATGTTATCAGAACTGAAACAATACGCAAGCAGTTAAGAAGTGAAGAATGCATTCAAAGGGGAAGATCATGTCCTGAGAAACCACTGTCAAGCAAAAGCACAAGCACCTGGGTATGTGATTTTCAAAGATAAACATAAGAAAGAATTAGGGGTTGCCTGACTCTGGATTCTCCATCTCCAGACATTCTCTAAACAGATTAGACAAAAAGCTGTCAGAAATGGTTTTACTGGAGTTATGCTGTCACAGGGTTAGCAACTAAATGATACCTTGAGGCCCTTTCCAGATCCACTTCCTATTACACTTCCTCTGTAGGCTAACATACGCACATTTCTGGGAGGGGAAGACCCTGGTTAGATCAGAAGCTCAGCAGTCAAGTTAAAGAGGACCTGTTTATGTTTGCTTTCCTGTGGTGTCTCTTCAGTGGTTTGCTTTAGATGTCTTTGGTGGGAACACCAGAAAGCTGTGCTGCCATTCAACAAGACCTGGACAGGCCAGTGAGTTGGGTAGAGAGAAACCTGATGAGGTTGAACAAGGGCAGATGTAGAGTTTTGCACCTGGGGAGGAATAACTGCATGCATCAGTACAGGTCAGGGGCTGACTCACTGGAGAGGACCTCTGTGGATAAAGACTTAGGAGTCCTACTGAACAGCAGGTTGACCATGAGCCAGCAGTGTGCCCTTGTGACCAAGAAGGCCAATGGGATCCTGGAGTGCATTAAAAAGAGCATGGCCAGCAGGTTGAAGGAGGTGATCTTCCCCCTCTACTCTGCCCTGGTGAGGCCACATCTGGAGTGCTGGGTCCAGTTCTGGGCTTCTCAGTTCAAGAAAGACAGGGAGAGAATACAGTGGAGAGCAACAAAGATGACGAGGGGCCTGGAACATCTCCCATACGAGGAAAGAACAAGAGACCTGGGACTATTCAGCCTCGAGAAGAGAAGACTGAGGGGAGATCAAGTGGATGGGGCCATGCTCTTTTTGGTGGTGTGCAGCGGCAGGACGAGGAGCAATGCTCACAAATTGGAACAAAGAATATTCCATCTGAACACGAGGAAGAAAGTCTTTGAGAGCGACAGAGCACAGGAACAAGTTGCCCAGAGAGGTTGTGGAGTCTTTTTTTCTGGAGATATTCAAAACCTGCCTACATGCTTTCCCATATGACTTACCATGGGGAACATGCTTTAGCAGGAGGGTTGAGCTAGATGATCTCCAGAAGTCCCTTCCAATCCCTATGATTCTGTAATATTTCAGCAATATCCAGGCTATCTAATGTTGTCAAACCAGTGGTCTATTTAAACTTTACTGGATTAATTCTAAGTTTTTGCACTTTCATCTAAAACTATGAAAGTCAAAAACATCTACAAAACAAGGTACATGCATCTAAATGGTATCTAGAAAACTAGCTATGGCCTAATCCAGAGTAGGCTCCATCCATGGCCAAGGGCAAAGGGGTACCAAACTTCAGTAAGCATAGGAAGAGTTTCCTGCCTCCAAACACAGATTTTTTTTTTTTTTTTTTTTTAATGGGAAGTAGCCTGGAACTAGGCATAGAAAGCTATTCAAAGCATGAACTTCAGGGTTAGTATTGTTGCTGCAGACAACTCCATGTTACTGGAACCTATCCCGTAAAGGCTTTTCAGTATTTTACATTAATAGTTCATGTGATTAAATATAAAGCATGTCCACATACAGCCAGAGCAATGAAACAACATTATCATATACATGTGTGAGTTAGCTTTCATTTTCTTCTTACATCTCTAAGAAGAGAAGATTTCTCCTGCTTTTAGCTGGTTATCTCTGTATCTAAAATATAGACATAACTGAAGCAATACACCAAGGAGCAGGAGAAAAATCTCCTTCTCTCTTTTGAAAGAGATCTAAACTGCAAATAAATATATATTTTTAGGAATTATATTCCCACAGGGCCAGAAGCTTTTGTTAATACTGTATATGCACAGTACAGCTGTTTATTATGTAAGTGGTTTTAAATTACTGCTTAAATTTTCAAGATAAGGATTTTCTCAGATAAATTTCCCACTGCATAATATTCCAAAAGTAATTGTTTTATTTGAACAACTTCTGCAAAGAAAATTTCTTCCCCATTTCTCCCTCAACTGGGCCTTCAAATCTAAGAGCCAGACAGTCATTCCATTAAGTCTGTCAAGCGATGAAGTTACTTGATATGAGCAGTAGAGAAGGAAAGCTATTACTATCATTGTATTAATGGAATGAATAGAGATAGTAAGGTTGTTTTTATGATTTCCCAGATAATGTATCAAAGGTATGAAGTTCTAAAAAAGAAGCAACAGAAACTCATATGGCAATAACAACCTTTTTTATATATATACAATTGGCATTTGATAGAAGGACAGCTGTTTATTAGACAAGCTACATGCATTTTCATATACTGAGACACAATGTTTTAATTTTTTTCATTAACAAGTACCATTGAGAATACAGTTTCCCTACATCACCGCATTAGCAAATGGTTTTAAAAACAAAGATGTAAACATATGGCTAGGAAAAAAATATATATCTGTTTATTGTGGCTCTTTTACCATCAAAAAGCAGTAACTGAATAGCATCAGCAATGACTCATGAAGTATCTTTCTAAAAACCACTAAATCTACTCTGTTTCCTACAGATAAAGAGAAGTACATTTCTACATAGCTTGTACTGAACTATGACTTTGAAGTGCCTGGTGCAGTCAAAAACAAAGCAAAACTACCTTGATACTCTTACCAAACAAACTGTAGAACCATCCACACGAACTCACACAGCTGACTCTCAATTCAATTAGGCACCAACGAGGCAGAGTTTATTCCATAAGCAACTGACAAATGGAAACTGCTTCCTGAAGCCAAAAAGGTCAAACTGAAAATGAGTAAAGCTTCCCACAGCTCAAAGGTGAAAACAAGTTTATCACACTGTCTTTCTGCACAGCCTTCCCAGCTGCTGTTTATGCTCCCCAGCCCCTAAGCCCAGCTGCTTGTTTTCTATTAAGCACATCTCAGTCCTTCCTTGGAGCTTCATTTCCAGCTTGTTTGCAGTCAAGGCACCAGGTGGCTGCTTCTCCTCTACAATGCCAGCAGTGGTTGCTGGGCTGAGAGAGAGGATCAGCCAAAATCGCTTGCCATACACTTTAGAGGGAGTACTGCCAACCACAAGTGTTAAATAATCATGAGATCATTCAAGTCTCATGAGAGCTAAAACAAAAAAATGACGTGGAATTTTCTGTATGCTTTAGTTTGGGGGTGGGAGGAAAGCCTCATTTTTCATTGTTTATCCTCCACTCTTCAGCTTAAAAAGTGTCCTAGAAAAAAAGCCAGCCCCCAGAACAGGCAGCTCTCAAGAGTCCAAGACTTCACTGCTTTTATAGCTGAACCACACAAAGGTCAAACCATCCTGCCACACTTACATACATTTCACACTTGTAAAGTTACCAATTATTCCGAGAGTTGATGGTGCACACTGTATCTGTAACTGAAGAACAGGAGCAGGATTTATATTTTGCCTTCCTCCATAAAGGTTGTCTTATGTTTCAGGACACATAATAAAATTAGAATTAAAAAAAAATATAAAAATAGACATGTTCCTAACCAAATTCCTCTGCATTACTCAGCCCGATTTCTATTTCAAGTATTCTAGCTTGCAAGAACTTCTAGAATTAAGATGCTGCCAAATTCTGATTTCTTTCTCAAAATATGAGCAATCTTAGTTCCATCAAAGTCAATGAGATTTTTTCCCAGGGATTAAATATGATCATAATTTCAGTAAATAATGGAAACTATTAGAAAAAAAAAAAAAGGCATATCTGCCTTGACACTAATGAAAAGTGCAAAGCATGAAATGCAGGTCACTATGGAAGAATGTAACACAGAACTATTGCTATAACTACTGGAACTATAAGTAGTTTCACAAGAATGCTTTACTGCAAACTGACCAACTATAACTTATCAATGAAGTCACAGAATCATAGAATGGCCTAGGTTGAATGGACCTCAAAGATCATCTAGTTTCAACCCCTCCTGCCACAGGCAGGGTCGCCAACCACTAGACCAGGCTGCCCAGAGCCACATCCAGCCTTGCCTTGAATGCCTCCAGGTCCAGGGCATCCACAACCTCCCTGGGCAACTTGTTCCAGTGCATCACCACCCTCTGAGTGAAAAAATTCCTCCTAATATCTAACGTAAATCTCCCCTGTCTTAGTTTAAAACCATTCCCCCTTGTCCTATCGCTATCCACCCACGTAAACCGTCGTTCCCCCCCGTTTATACGCTCCCTTCAAGTATTGGAAGGCCACAATGAGGTCTCCCCAGAGCCTTCTCTTCTCCAAGCTAAACAAGCCCAGTTCCCTCAACCTTTCTCCATAGAAGAGGTGCTCCAGCCCTCTGATCATCTCAGTGGCCCTCCTCTGGACCCATTTCTAGAGCTCTGTGTCTTTTTTGTACTGGGTGCCCCAGGCCTGGACGCAGTACTAACATACTCTCAAATATGCAAATATGTGTTGAAAATATACACAACCAAATAAATTTTCTTTATTGATGACTAATTAATGAAGACCCACTCTGCAATGATCTTCAAGGGACTATTCCCATGTGGTTCCAGTATGCTAAACATTTCACACAAAGGATGTCTACACAACGATGATATGTACAGCAAGAGCCAGCTCAGCACAATCAGATCCTCCATTTCAGTTGCTTATCCCTAAGCATAACCAGACACTTTTTGTGCTAGCACTCAATGAGAGACAGGGAAAAAAGTTCACGCTATGAAACACACATGACAGAGAATTCATTTTTATTCCTTAGACAAATAGATGATCTGTTATATTCTGTTTTTAATAGTTGCAAGCAATTTCATTATATCATTTTGTCTAAGATACAGGAACCAATTGTACATAATTGAAGACAAAGGAAACTGAAAACACACTTAACAGAATTAACAGATACATAAATGGAATCAGTAAATGCAACTGTCACATCCCTTCATTTGATGTCTGTGCCAAAGCATCTTCTAAATTTCCAAGCATACAGCATACATCAGCTTATTTTGAACAGCAGATTTATTTCAGTAACTCATATGGGTAAATCGTGTTTTATTCTATATATGAAATTCCTTTAGATATTTTATTTTTGCATGCATGCTCCACTCCTTGTTGATACATTCCCTTTTTAACAGAGTCCTTATTTGTTTTAAAGATCAAAGTAGATAAACTCAATACAACAAAGCTATGTGACACAGGCAACACCCATTCCTGCTCCCCACACACACTCTTTCACTCACTCCCCCCTGCCCTCTCTCTGCAGGTGACTATGAGCAAACAGCCAGTTCTCTGTGAGACCTGAATGGGACATACAGATTGGCAGATGTGGGCAAATACTTTCATGTCTGTTAATCTAAAAAAGAGCAAAGCTTACAAAAATATAAGGAGTAGAAAACCTTAGATGAGCTAAAATACATACAATCTCTAGGCAAAGTTTATTTTGGTCAGGCAGAATTTAGTTTATCAAATGCCAATCCAAAATAACAGGGGTAAAAACTAAACAAAAACATTATAGTAAAATTATACTAAAAGGTGACAGCTACTCTTCTTTCCTAAGGCCATTGGACTACACTAAGCAAACTGATTTAGTGCATTACAGCATCCACATATCACAGTTGTTCCCCTTATGTACTGCTGATACTAGAAAAATAACTTCATTTAAAATTATTATGTATAAACTAAAGCAAATTTTCAGGTGGTTTTGATCATTGTACTTTTGTTTTTATTAAATTGTTCTTCAACAATCCCACTGATTTCACAAACCTGTGAAATCAAAAAGAAAACACAGAAATTAGGGCTAAAATGTACAGAAAAATATGATAAAATGGAAATTCATTGTGCTTGCATTTTGTAAAAGTTTTCCATAATGCTGAACTCACAGTTAAATAAGCAATGTGGATTTTGATGAATCTCTATTTTTCTTCATTACTAAAATATTCAGAAGCAAACCAGAGCTTCTTTAGTTATATTTTTTGTTCCCATTAGTCAGTGTTTTAAAGGGTTTTCTGCCTCTTCCTTGTAATAATAATGCTAAGTGGTTGCAAAAATTGAACAGCGTTGTATAATGCATTAAGTATAATAGGTAACTATAACAAATCAGGTGAGCTGAGATAGTAATGTTTTCATTTCTGATTGTGTTCAAGTTGAAAAGTTTCCCCAAAGCAAAATGGAAATTTAGCTTTTACAAATATTTCCACATGCACATTGAAGCAGATTGTTTTGCAAATGTTGCTGATTGTAACACAACTCCTTCCCCAAATGTTTGTAAAAACTCAAGTAACAATGCAACTGTTCCTGTTGCATGCACCCAGTTAGAAAACCAGGGTTATAACTGGGAAATGAACACCCAAACCATGTTTAATTACACAGCTGAATGCATAAAGGTCTGTTAGTTACCTTAAAAGCCTTCAATTTGTCATTTTTAAACACTGAAGGAAATTAGGATCAGTAACTTCAACTTCTTTTGTATATATAAATACACAACCTCTCTTTGGGAGATTAAAAGCATTTGGCAGCAACAAACCATTCCCTGTTATCTCCAAGTAATCAACTAGATAGCATTGGAACAAGACCTTCAAGTTTCACTTTGCCAGGTGATAAGCCTGGATTTTATATCTGATACTGTACTGATATTCAACAGAATAAGCCACATACCATGAACACTTCTGCATCGAAAAGAAAAAAAAGAAAGAAGAAATAAAGCCTGGGAAATCTTTCTCACCCTTTATTAACTTGATATGTACTTTTTCATCACTTATAGTTAATGTTTAACAACTGTTTTCCTTGGAGACACTTCATTTAGCACAGATACAAGCACTGTCACAGTTTGATCTTTAAGTAAAAAATTTGTCTTAAGGGTGGAAAAAGAAAAGCAAACATATGTAAGCCTGTTCCATTTACAAATTCTTCTCATGACTGCTATCTGCAAAAACTCCAGGGACAGTGGTCTTTTTAGCTGCAGAAGGAAATGGGATGCCAGCCAAAGATATATTCTATGCTACCTCATAACCATTATAGAATTCTTCACTGATAAGAAATGATATTAGTAAGACCAAGTCAACTCTTGGCTGACATGAGCTAGAGAAGAGTCAGACTGGAGATCCAAGAGATGAAGGACCCCCTGACAGGGAGAAGGGATTCTCTGGCACTCCCCCAGCACTGTACATCTCTATATGACCTCTGAAGTTCCTTTGTTTCTCTCTATTCCAGAGAACAAATAGCCTGGACTATACTCCTTCATTTTTAGATAGCTGAAGGTAGGCGAGATGGGTCACTCTGTCATGCCGAGCAGTTCAGTGCAAAAGAGAATGACAGTGTTTTAAAAGTGGTTAATATAAGCAGAAAGCCATCACTGATTTACTTGAGTAAAATTACTGAAACAAACTACAGCCATTTTAATGTTCATGAAATTACAGGAGAAAGAAATACAGACAGACATTAGAATTGGGGCCTACACTTGTGACATGTTTTAGAAACATTAACTGGTGATTTCTCATAGATTTGCTGTCAGTTATCATATTTTGTCATTGCAGTTTGAAGATCAGGGAAATAAAACACAGAGAACATAAGCTTTCCTCAGATTCTGCTGCAACACTCACACTGGTACTTCACATTGCCAAGCAAAATTTAACCAAAATGAGCAGAAGCCACACACTGAGGATCAGCCCTCCTCTCTTCTTTCCCTGCTTCCACGTTCATGGACTTGATCTCTGACGGGCCAAGAACAGTCACAGTTACTGAGTTCATTACAAAATCTTAACCTTTTCCATTACAGATCTTTCCTACTTAAGTTTGAAATCCTTTCTCTTCATAATAGAGGAGGAACTTACACAGTTTTAGCTTAGAATAAATCTAATCCTTGTAAAGCATATTCATAACAATAAGATAATAAGGAGTATTAACTTTTTCTAGAGCTTGGAAAATACTGGCACAGGAAGAAAAACACATTTCTTTCATAGATCCTTCACCTCCTGGTCATTTTTGCACCCTGGAATTATAGTCACTCTACTGATTATTTTTTTGTTTGTTTCTGTAGCAATCTGACCCCATCTGCTAAATCCTTCATTTGGCTACAGAATCAAGAGCCTTTCAAAGCTTTGTTTAATGCAAAGAGATGTACTCACTGCTTGCTGCTCCCTGAGTCTTGCACTTTGTGGGGTCACTTGCATTCAACTAAACTGAGTGAAAAATTGGTGTAGAAGATGACAAATCTGCTTTGGTAGGACTTCAAGGCTACTTTGTGCTCCTTCTTTACTGCTGTAAATGACCACAGAAGGCATTGGTGAAAGACAAATGGGGTCTACATTTCTTAAAAAGAGTTGCAACAAATAAATTGAATAAAAAGTACACTCTGGTTTGCAGCAAGATCTTCTTTGTAGCAAAAGCGCACAGCCAATATGGCAAATGAAGGAATCCAGAAAGGCATAAAAAAATGAACAGCATAATTCCTAGCTCTTTACAATGCTCTGTAGTATGAAGGATACAAGAAATGGCCAGTTCCTTCCAGCTGGAAAGTGTGTACAGTAGTCCTTGAGACGAACAGTTCATCAATATGCTCTTCTAAGGCCAGATGCAGTTCCAAAGGACGACTGTGCCCCTCACAGTCTTCATTGGGTTATCATCACTTGAGTCTTTACTAAAATCCTGGGGGCGTTTTTCTTGAGCATTTTTTTTTGTTGAAAAGTCAGCTGAAACAGTTTCAGCCCTCTACTGTCAGACTCTCGGATACTCTCCATAGCTCTTCCTGAATTACGTAGCACAAATATCAGGGTATCCACAGGGCTGAGACACAACACAGGACTGAATTATCTGAGTAAAAATATTCTATGTTTGCTGAGTGGTATTTCAACCAGATCAGTTTGTGGTTCACTGCACACCTTTACAAAGAGCTACGTCTAATTTAAGTTACAGTTACACAGCAAAGCAGGTGTTTTGGAAAAGCAGTCTAAAAAATCCTGATGTAGTCAAAACAAAATCAAGTGACTTAAATTTCCTCCACCAACATAAAATTAGACTGCATTTCCCTTATAAAGTTACATTTCTTTGCAATAGCAGCGTTGCGGTTTAACCCAGCAGGTGGATCAGTGAGCAGAAATGAGAGCAATGAACTCCCACCTCCTTCAAAACTCTCCTTCTTCATCATGTCATATACTATGCAATATCCCTTTGTCCAGTTCAAGTCAGTTGCCCTAATTTTGTCCCCTTCCAGCCCTTTGTTAGTATGAGCTGAGAAACTGGTACAGCCTTCGTGCTGTACAACACTGCTTAGCAATAACTATAAACATCAGTGTGTTATCAACATTGCTTTTCTCCTAGAACCAAAACATAGCATAGAATCACAGAATCATAGAATGGCCTGGGTTGAAAACAACCTCAAAGATCATCTAGTTTCAACCCCCCTGCTGAGTGCAGGGTCGCCGACCACTAGACCAGGCTGCCCAGAGCCACATCCAGCCTTGCCTTGAATGCCTCCAGGGATGGCGCATCCACAACCTCCTTGGGCAACCTGTTCCAGTGCATCACCACCCTCTGAGTGAAAAACATCCTCCTAATATCTAACCTAAATCTCCCCTGTCTCAGCTTAAAACCATTCCCCCTTGTCCTCTCACTATCAACCCATGTAAACAGCCGTTCCCCCTCCTGTTTGTACACTCCCTTCAAGTATTGGAAGGATCATAGTACTGAAAGCATCATACCAGAAACTCTGAAGAAAACAATTCTGTCCCAGCTGAAACTAAGACAAGCAGCTAGCCTTATTAACCGCCTGTCAGTGATCAGTCAGTGAAACATAATTTTATTCTCTGAAATTCTTTCACTAATGTTAGAGAAAAGCTTTATTTTCCTAAAGATTATCATTTTGATTTTGACCTTTTAGACTAATCTTTTATTAGGATACTATAAAACAACCTGTGTTTCAACACATACACTACTTTGTGATTCAAATAAAAGTTCTTATTTAATATATATAATTGCTGTATCAGTGTATAGCTAGAGGAATATTTTAACTGTAATGTATGCAAATTAATGTATGTTGATATTCTTATTTTGAACAAAATTTTAAGAAAGTTCAGTACAGATTTGGAGTGATGAACATAGATAATTATCTGTTGAATTTACCTGTACATTTATCCAAGGTTGTTTACACAATACATAGAACTCTGTAGAATTCAAAAAATTGGGATAACTAGTATTTTTTTCCTGAAAGCTTAGAACGCCACTTGCAAGTTTTTCTGAATTAAAAATAACATTTATAAAAAAGCAAAATATCTATTTAACTGTATGGTATATACTGTCATTTAATATTAGTTATCCAGACTAGATAGAAGAAAAAAATGATTTACCACCAGGGTGGTCAAGCAGTGGAACAGGCTTCCTAGAGAGGTGGTCCCTCTGACAGGTGTGTCTGTCAGTGTCCAAGAAGTATTTGCACAGTGCCCTCAATAACAGTCTTTAACTTCTGTTTAGCCCTGAAGGGGTCAGGCAGTTGGACTAGATGATCTTTGAAGGTCCCTTCCAACTGAACTCTTCTGTTCTATTCCACTCTTGTCACATGCATATTTAAAATTTTCAAAGCACAAAATCTGTTCGCAATATCTACTGACTTGCTTTGTCAAGGAAAATAAAGCCTATATAGTATTTTATTAATATCTATATTTTGGTCAGTATTAATCCAAACTCTTAATATTTTCTAAGTTTATATTTTTGGATCATTAAGAACTCAGCCTTTACTTCACAGAATCACAGAACTGCAAGGGTTGAAGGGGACCTCAAGAGATCATGGAGTCCAACCCCCCTGCTCAAGTAGGTACCCTACAATAGGCCACACATGTTTGATCCAGAGGCTCTCTGCTTTCTCACATAAATGGTTTTTATATTCCAAGGACTAAATTGTGATAATAGAAACAACTAAGTAAACCTTTGCAGTTTAAAATCGCTAGAATAAACCTCAATATAAAATCACAAAAATGTGAATACATGTAAATACAGTTATGCACATGATCTGGTGTTTGTAAGAAAATGCATTTTTCATCTGTAAAGAACAAGCTCTTTCTGTTTGTAATCATGTGATATTCACCAGGTACTGCTGGGAGGACTGCGAATTACTTTGAACATGTTAAAACTGAAATAAGGAAGCCTTTAAAGAAATTAAGGCAGATATCATTAACTCACGCTTACCTTTATCCATGCCTAACAGGAAATATGCCTACCTCAGGGAAGTAACTGAAATTTCACATCTAGGCTACTCTTTATGAGAATGAGTAAGTATATTCACAGACACTAGCAAAAAAATTGTGTGTGCTCATCTAGTTTGGCCACTTGCATACCAGAATCTCCAGCTGGATTAACATCTGTCATTTAGAAAGCCCCATCACCTCATGTTAATGACTCCAAATTAATCACTTCCCTCAACTTTTGGTTACAATGCTTAAGGCCCCTTGGCTGTTAGGTCATAGCATCAATTTCCGTTGTCATAGTTTGAAGAGTTTAATCTTTCTTATTTAAAGATCTACAGACATATATCATCTCTGAAGTTCCTAGTGGATGCCTTTAGGTGACATGAACTCCTAACAAGACTTCTCAAATGCTGGGTCGCTTTTAATCTTCTGTAATCTCTTAAATAATTCCAATCTTTCTTAATGACACTTGAACTGCAGATTTTAGCTGATACTATTCTGAATAATTACTTTGTTACTTAACTTTGTAGGCATGCAAGGAATGGTTTACCCTTATTTGTTTAGAGCATTATTCTAAGGGCTCACACTGAGATGATCATCTGTGATCATCCTAAATCCATTAAGTCACTGCTTTCCAGCACGAAGTCTCATTATTCTGCAGCAGAGACAGATATATTTCTCTGGTGTCACGAATATTTCATTTGTTTCAAATATATTTCATCTGGTTATAATAAAGTGTGCTTTACTGGAATGTGGCCACTATATCAGGGGATTCATATTATTTAATATCTTCAACTTGTCCCTTACATCAATTATCTAAACCTATCAGGCACTAATGAGCCCCATTTATCTACATCTTCCCATTAGATACTCTTATTTCTTGATTCTTCAGTGAGCTAGCTTTTAATTCACCTAATGTGTACCTTGATAATTCTCTATGTCACTATGTCATTTTTTTTTTTAAATGACCACGTCATTTGTATTACATTAATACATTCTTTGGGAATCCAAGTTCACCATAATACTAATGCAAGTAGCAAAAACACTCATATCCTTAGGTTTGGAAGATTTCTGCACTGAAATACAGGAGAATTTTTTTTCTCACTGCAATGGAAAAATTCCTCTCTCCAAACATTTAGTTCTGTGGGAACTTTTCTAAGATTAAACCAAATACCAGGCAGTAATAAATAAAGGGACACAAAGTAGAGCCATAACATCACATTCAGTCAAAAAACAGGAACTTTGAGTCTGATTCCAACTGTCCCAGGCTGCATTTGAGCTCTCACCTCACTTTCCAACAGTGATGCAACTACTTGTAGAAATAATGTCAATCTCTACTTTTGTTTCACTATCTATGAATAACTGAATACAAGTGCTTCCAGGATAGAAAACTGTTTTCTATCTCATTTTTCATATTCAGAGATCTGTTATATGAAATGGTGAAGCTTCAGCTACAAATGTTGCAAGACATCCAGCCAAGGCTTTCCAAGAGGCCTGGCGAAATTCTATTTAAAGCACACAAATCCCAACTGGTATTCCACTTCTGAAGTGGACCTGGAGCTGTCCGGAGAGATTTGGGAAATGCCTCTTACCCCAAGCACACCACAGTCATGACACTCTCTACAAAGGGTGGGGAGATGCAATATGCTGACTTTTTTTATTCTGGCTTGTATTATCACTCCTGAGATACCTGGTGAAAGAAAGATACGTAGGTTTCTTCAAAAGAATAATGAAACTCAAAATGAAGTTTCCCAGAAGTTGAATGCAGATTCACTTTTGAGATAAGAAAAAGCATTTGTAGTGAATTTACTATTCACTGGGAAAATATATAACTACATACATTATGTTCTTATTAACTTGGTGTGTAATTCATTAATACATTTTTGCAATGTCTTATATCTAGGTTTCTAAACAGAGAAAAAAATCTAGTTTTGCCCTAAGTTCATAAACACTGAAAGAGATGTTTCCAAGTACTGCTATAATGCATCAGAGCAGAATACAAATGCAAAAAGCTGAATGTGACTAACAGGAATGCATTTGTGTAGACCCATAAAAGTTTCAACCAACAACTTCTACTGTAGGCCTGACTCTGTCACTCATACTCATACATATGGCACCTGGCTCTAATAAGATGAAACTTTCACATCCAAAATATATTGCAGAATTAAATTCCTTTCTATGAATTCTGATCAATTTTCCAAATCTTAGGAATATTAATTTTTATAATTTATTAAGAAAAAAATAACTGTTTAGCTGTATGAACTTGCTCAGCATAAGGAACTTCACCTGCAGACAAACATTGTAAAGTTTGGAATTTTACTGAAACACATTCTGAATGTCCTGATTCTACAAAAAACAGCATTTCATTTTTTGGGTCTTTTTCTTAGGCAGACTTTTGTGCAAAATGGGAAAATGACCATCTTATTCGTTACTTGTTGAAGTAATCAGTAGAGTGCCTTTGACTGCAGTGTCTCAAGACAAGTACAAGAATGAACGGGGTGGAAATAATACTTTTTCCCAACAATCAGCTTTTACTTGTTAGTAGTTGACTTTCCACTGCAAACCCTTAGAAAGGAGTTTGCAGATGTATAGTGGCAAAATGTGTAAGTTTCTTGCCAGAGATCATTAGGTGAGAGGTCAAGATTTGTCCCAAGAGTTGCTAGTACTTCTGTTGGCAAGCTGAAGTTAGGATGAACTGACAGTAGCCACTCTGCCCAGTGTGCCAATGACTACAAAATTGCCATGCCTTAACCAGACTGGGGCAAAGAAACTTGTACACACACACAAATATATATATATGTATATATATTTAATATGAACTAATGAAGCAGTAAGCTCCCTAAAAGCCTAAGTTATTCACCTATCATGTACACCTGTGAAATGAACAGACTGCAGGTGTAGGGATCCTGTAAAGCCAGGGCTTTTGAATCTGGAGACATCTGCTTTGTGACTTACTTCTTGAGTTAGACACTCAGGAAAGGAGACTTTGGGCAGCAAATCCATTCCAGGGTTACAAAAAGTAGATGAAATTATAACAAAAGACAGTCATTGTGCTTCCAAGAACCTTGATGCATTCAAATTTTTCAATCAGCAATATTTGTTGGGCCTGTTTTCAAACGAAAATTAAAGCTGGCTCTTGCCAGTCCTCTGACACTTTTCATAAAAGCTGTATGAGAAGTGCTCTGGTGACCTCAGAAGCAGTTCGTCTGTTTCTTTGCATCAGTGCCCCATAATGAAGAAAACCACTTTTGCCAAAGAACTCTCATCAACCTGAAACATTGTGGATCTGGTAAATACTTTCTCCAGATTCTTCCTGTTTCCAAAAACGATCTTTATGCATCCTCTGAAAAGTTTCTGCAGAGAATTAGTATACAAGCAAACTACTGAAGGCAACAGGGAAATGTCTTGAGAGCAAGAAAACACAATTCCCTTTTTACATGATTTTTAGTGACACTAAGGTCACAGAAGAGCCACACACCCTTCATTTTGGATCATACTGCCTTGACAGTTTTCACTCCTCTTTGCTCAATGCATACATAATATCAATGAACACATCTAAGAAACAGAAGAGATTTAGTTATTCGATGACAGTTCTACTATAAAAAGTATGCACTGGTTTCTACTTTTTTAATATACATTATTTTCTTATTAATATACATTATTTGGGTAAAAAATTACACATCTTTCTTTGGCATATGTTTGCAAACTGATATTGTTATAACTGGTATGAAACTTCTTTTAAAATGACTGACATCTAGTTATTTATATTTGGATGTTCCTGATAAATTTTTAAAATGCTGTCAGGGAGCCTGAAGGATTTAGAAAGTAAAGTCTGATTTTCAGGAACTGAAAACCTAGACCTCCTTTCCCTAAGACAAGATATGCACTGCCATATCTGCGTTGCAAATGATATTCCTTGGGAGATTTTGAGATACCAAAGTGACCCAGTTCTGTTCAGTTATCATTCACTGGCTTTGAAAATAGCCTCTTTAAGCACCTGCATCTGAGCACATTTGCACTGCTACCCCAAAATAAGGTTTTCATTCTCTTTCTTGTAGAACACTAACCACAAGGCATTAATTTAAAAGAACTCAAGGTGACTCACATAGCTTCTCTTTTTGCATTGTTTTCCCACTACCAAAAACTAGCTTTACACCTGGCTGCTATTATCTGAAGGTAGTCAAAGAATGTGGTAAATATTATCCACATGTAATTTATTAAAAGCTGAGTCAAAGAACAGGTGTTGCTATTGTAAAGATTAATTTTGCAGCTCTTCTGCTAAGACTCATAAATTACAAACTCCTGGGCCTCTCAACACTAAATCACAAGCACAACATCCATACAGATTTATTAACTTGAGGGTAAAAAACGATGCACAATCTTGCCAGCTGCTTGGACTACAAGCACTGGCATCAGCAAGTATGCCAAGCGCCTCCCCAACTCCCCACTTTACAACTGGGAATTTGCAGCTTCTCTTTGCCAGCAATGACGGTTCTGCACATTCTGCTTCCCCATGACCTAGCATATCATCTCTCTTGGGCATTATAACATTGTTATTTTTAATAACATTGATGACTATTAGATATCAGATACAGGAATTATTGCTTTGATAAACATTTTTTGTTCTACTTCAGTAATGCTAGTAGAAAGCTTGACATACTAGAAATGAGACAGTATTTGACTATACGGACATACAAATAGTCTCAAAAGAACATCTGACAGCTGCAGATCCCTCTTCGCCACAGAAAACATAGTTCACAATGACTCTTTTTCCCCCTTCTCTAGCTTTGGTGCCATCAGATCCAGGAAAAATAACTATTATTACTCAGGCAACTATAATGTCTTTGATCTGGAAGTAGGACTGATATTTCCACCTAAAATCTACTACTTTCTCACAATAGGCAGTGACAACAATCTACCAGAATTCTTGGAATCTTATAGCACAGGACCTTGGATGCTCAGGAATGCCCCCACCACAATTCAGGCACTGCAGCTAAGAAAAGACACTGGATCTGACATGTCCTGAAGCATCAGTTTCCCTGATCACATATTTAGCACCAGTCTGTGTGTAGCCAGTCCTACGAATGTTGGTGAGATTGCAAATTCATTAAAGAAAAATACAGAAAAAAAATTCATGTCCATAGATTGGGTAGGTACCAGGCTCTCCCTTTGGCCACTTATGGTGGGTTTCAGCCCCAAGGTAAGTGAAAGGCTCACATTTAAATAAAACCACAGTTACCAACTTTGGACTAAAATCAGCTGAAAACATAGAACTTCCATTTTACACTGTTCTTATTAAAAAACTAGCTCACTCTCTTCAGTATCTCAGCACGTAAATCAAAATTTCGTAGTCAAACCTTGGGCTATTTATAGATTTGTGAAACTGGTATATGAATATAATTTTTTCTTAAGTGGCATCATTAAGATTTATCATTTACCATCAATTCAATCCTATACACAGCTATTCCATTCCATGAAGAGATTGGCTTTTACATATTTTAACTCCGCACGTTTAAGGAAGTTTTAGTCAGACATATTAAGACTTCTAAACAGGCTGATTAAATTGCCTGTTCTTTTTACGTATATCACCTTAATTATCTATGGAAATATTTTGCATATTTACCCTTTCAGATCACAAAATTATTGCACAATGTGAAACATTTAATATTTTCAACCAGACTATTTACAGGTACCTTGTACACAGACACAACTTGCTCTAGTTTGAAAGTACTGTGATTTATAGCGTGCTACTTGTTGTTACCTGTTCTGTCATTTAGGTTATGATCCTGCTGACCTCTACTTTCCTGATTAGACAACTGCTTCAAAGAGTGTAGGAAATTAAGGATTACTGGTGCGATTGAGAACTTTTTTTCATACCAAGGAATTCAAAAGAATGCAGGCAAAATAGAGTTAATGAGGATGAAGGCAATACTTTTCAGAGCTACTGGGCTTGTGTATGCATGTGGTTTTTTTTTTTTTTTTTCTTTCTCCTGGTCAATACAGATTTACTGAACAGAACATCCATTTCAACTTCATGCTACTGCTCTGGAATAACTACTTTAACACTTCAGTACAAATCATTTCACTTAGCTAAGTAAGCTGTGGTCTCTGATCATTTTGTCAATGTTCAGTGTCTGTAGGAAAGCTTATGGAAAACAATCCTATAAAGTTCAGCCCTCAAACAAATGAGTAATTGCTTCTCATGAGAAAAGTTCCTCTGAGCAGGCATGACTGCCTTGCAAGATTTGATAATACAAAAAAGTTTGAAGTTTTTTGAAATATTATCAGCTCCTAGCAAGTATACTTACGTTTGTCTTGGTCAGCTTCCACTCCTTCACTTTCTGTATCACTCGGCAATATCCAAGGCTGATGAACAAGCTGAAGCTGTTGTAAGAATTCATCCTGCCATAAACAGATCTGTTTTAGATAAAATGGCACAGAACGGTACTACATAAATGCAGATTGTAGTACTTCAGTTTGAATTAACTGGATAGGGAAAAGCCTTCAATAAATATATATATATATGTTCTTGCTGTGAAGTAAACTCAGAATGCAGAGCTATGCAAGCTCCCCAGATACCTTTTCTAATGGAATTCTTGTTTATCCATTTATTCCAGGAGAAAAAAAAGCCTATTTATTTAATTACCTGCTATAGCCAGAAATATATACATACTCATCTTAGAAATGCAGTGACAGAAAACAAAATATTAATGAAGATTAATATGAATGTTTGTCCTTGCAGTTTTTGGACCATGCCTAGACACATCATGAATGATTTGCTTAATCAAGACTTTGTTTTGTCAGAACGTCCACTGCCTTCGATCCTGTAAGAACAAGGATCTGCAACCTGATTTAGAACCTATGGTTTTACTGGAGAAGTAGAAAGCCTAGGAAGGAAAAATGCTATGGAAAATTTTGTCTCCCAGATACCATAAAGCTCTAAGCATCAAAATACAAATGTTATACACAGGTAAGAATCTGTACTTGCCTTTAAAATGTTTTGCCATCACCTCTTTTTTAGAAAATATATGTATGTATATAAAAATATTTTTTCCATACGTACATACTCATGTAAGCATTTACACTCAAATAAAATACTATGACAGATTTCTTTGCAATACTGAAGGTGAGAGATGAGACTGAAATGCATAGTTTCATTTCAACAGTGGTTCAAACATGCAAGTTGAGTCTCTGAAAGTTAACTCAAGGAGTGGCCAGATATCAAAAAATTACCAGCCAGATTCTTATAAGCACCTAAAAGAAATAGGAGGCTACTATCCCTGTCTCACTTTCTACCAGTTGAAAACCAGAATCTACATATTCAAAGTTAAGTTGCGTTGCACAGCCCACAGCATTATTTTTATTGCTAGGCCATCTGGTTTAAAAATATAAACTAGGTTTGTTTTACTCAGTTCTTGGAAACCAGTCTATCAGTTGGTGGCAGAAAACTTAATTCTGTTAGCAATCTGTTAAAAAAAATCCTAAAAGACTACTGCTGCAGTGACCACAAAGGAAGCTCGGGCAGCAGACCCAGCCTTATGCATGTATTTAACTTTTTAACTTTTTCAGAATCTGAGGTTGCTGACTACAGCATTGAAATGGGAAAAAGCTTTGGTTCACAGAGCAGGATTATTGCAGCAGTAGCAAGTGGCTTTCACACTGGTCAGCACATTTTTTAACTTTCCAAAACTACACTGTGAGGAAGTGGGACAGGCAGCAGAAGAGAGTGGAAGTACATGACCAAGAAGAGTCCTCATGACATTGAGTGGTGCTCAGCACTCCTGTGACTAGAAGGAGGCCTTGTGTTAACCAGCTGAAGTATCCCAGTAGTAAGAATGACAGACCAATAAATATCACTGAACAGCACTTGAAGCTGCCTGGATGAATAAAGTGACTAAAATTCCAAGTGCTGAGAAAATGTAAGGGCAAACAAGGGAGTCAGTAGTATTTTCACCTCAACAGCTATTGATAACTATCACAGCATTGTCTCACTTTAATGGAATCCATCCTGAAGAGATAAGCAGTATTCAGCATTCCTTTGTCAATTTATGCAAAACACCAAAGGATACAGTCAATGCATAAAAATATCTCTCCAAAAGGATTTGGAGCTGTGATTTATTAGTTTTATAGAGATAATAAAACTATTTCTCTAGGTAGCATTTCTTTGCCATAATTCAATTCAGCCTGAACAGAGCTGATAATAAAACACACCTGTTAAAACTTTGTAGTATTATGTGTGCCAAGAGGCAGAAACTTGTCCACAAAATCTCAGATCATTATAAGTTTTGAGCATTAAAATAAAATTCTTAACAGCTGATATGTTAAGTATTTGCCAGATTATTTAAAATGTGTGCTATAACAAGATTGAACCAGCATGGACTTTACTTAAACTTACAAAGAACTCTGAATTGTACTCTGAATATTTTTGTATTTTAGACTTATCTTACTCTAAAACACATTACAAACTAGGAAGCATGTATAATGCATTGAGTGAAATGTTAAACGTCCTGATAAATGGCACAGTGACAGCGCATACAGTGTAAATTCATGCATACACTGTATTCTTTAATTCAAGCTCCATATGACAAAATGTGCTGCTGGTACTCAGTAATTGCTTCAACTGACTTATTCTTATCACATACGTATCAGCTTTGTACTGATTAATTCCATTAACACCACGTAAGAGTAAGGAAACAGAATTCCTTGCAAAATATTATCAGAGTATCTTGTACAGGGCTGGTAACGTAACCACAGTGCATTCACATCTAATGGAAATTCCCTGTTCACACCATTAATTCTAAGAAGAATAAAGGCAATTTCCCTTATTTTATTTTACTGTTTTTATACAGGAAGAAGATACAAAACCTATAATGAAAGTTGCAAAATAATGTACAGTATCAGCTTTTAGTTTTATACATTTGTAATCTGCAAAAGTACAAAGAACTTCATTGTTCACATTCCTCAGGCTACCTTAGGTATTCCAAAATTTGACTAGATGCTCAAAGAGAAATCACATGGGCAGAAATAGAGGGACACTTCTAACATAGCAAAAGATATTACCAAACAGCAATACTTTCTGGGGATGTTCTGTCCTTACTCACTTGTCTTTTTCTAAGCCAGCAGGACCTGGAATGGGCAAAGATGGCTTAAAAGAGCTCCCAGAGCTTCCAGCAGAACACCCCAACCATGAGGCTGGCAGCAGCAGATTGGCCAGATCTCCACCAGTCAATTTTTGAGACCTGAGGGATCTCCAGCATGAACATGTGATAGCAGCCATTTTTCCCTTGGAATCAGAGTCAGTCCCCAGAGGAGCTTCAATGAAGTCAAAGGTCACTTGCATGTGTCAGGATGGGACAAACATGGTTTGAGCTGGGTCACCAGCAGCCAGTGTGCTATTGTGCCCAGTAAGCAGAGAGAAAGAAAAGTTTGTCACTTCTAGTAGGGATCATAACAGTGGATAAGATCTTGCACAGGTACACTGATATTTGATATCAGCTTTACAGTGGGCTTGCTGGATGAGACTGGACTTGTTATTCTATGTGTAAAACAGGGTAATAATACTGCTCTTTTCTTAAAGTACTTTAGACACACTTGTACACATCAAAAATACATAACAAAACATTATTATTAGAAGACGTATCAGTAAAGTTTGGGATGTGGCAATCAGAAGTAACCAACCACAGCAAATGGAAATGAATTTTCAAGATGATCATTACTATTACCAGCAAATGCTGTGGAAGTAAGAATTTTTAACTGCCTGCCTTGTTAGAGGAAAGATCAGAAGGGATCTGAGAGTTGCTGTCCCTTGGCAGAGATGGAGTGCTCATTACATGGCACTTCCAGGATCCATTACAACAACAACTGAAATTGACATCACATGACTATGTATCAGTGAAGACAGAAAAGATAAAAATAAAATAAAATTGAAGTGTTTTAGTGGGAAACAATGAAACCTTTCATTTATCCTGAACATTCTTAGTTACAAAATGAACTTCACTTCTCATTTTCTGGTATGTGAGAAAATTTCATCACACAAACACACTCATCCCTCCAAACAGGGGATAAAGGGTATTGTAAAAATAAATAAATAAATAAAAATTTGTTACAATTACAGACTTTTTTCATGGAAAATTTCTAGCTTGAAAATATATCAACTTTAGCCACCTTAATCCTTGTATTTTTAAGTTGAATTTCCAATTTTTGGTGGAGAACTAGCTCAAGCAATGGGATTAATGCACTGATATTTTTTTCCACCACCAAACATACAGATCCTTCTCATCAGACTGGCATTTCCTGAGAAAAACTCATCGTAGAGAGGTGTGCATCTGAGATAGACAGCAGGGCTATTCTTTCACAGATTCTTTTATTTCCACTGCCTATACACCAAAGTTATCTTTAAGGCAGCTAAAGTTTGCAGAGGAGAATCCCACTCAAAATTTACAAGGTACTTTAACTTCCCTTTTTATACAAAGACTAATCCTGTAAAAGCCATTAATATAAGACAGGAAGTTCTTATGCTCTGAATAAGTCTAGCTAACATGCAGAATAGTACTAGACAGTCGTTCAGCAATATTGGAGATTTTCCCATTACAGTTCACCTTTTTATTTCATAAAACATGTCCATTCAGCAATGACTAACTAATCATTCCAGTGTATCAAAAAAAAGAACAATCAGACCAAGGAAATATTATGTACTGTCAGTGCAGCAGGAAAAATACCCTGGAATCATAAAGATAAGATATAGTTGTATTTAATAGTCCAGAAATATGCAACTCAGAAACTGTAAGGCTAAGAAATCTGCCATGCATTATGCAGGCAAAACCCTACTGATCATTTTTAAAATTTGGGGGCATGTGTGTTTCATTACAATCTCCACAATTATCCTGAAATTTTCTCATCTGTACTTTTCAAAGTTGTGCAATATTTCCTACTACTTTTCTCATCATTATATTTCAAGTTTCTTTCAAAGTCGTAACATTAGGTATACTGATACTACTTCAGTGTAAAACACAATCTCGTCTTCATGTTATAGTAGCTCTTAACCATACCCAAAACATTAAATTGAAAATCTTACTTCTGACAAACTGCTTCTCTGAGCAGTGACAGTGACAACATCTCCACTCATTTGCACAGAGAGCCCTGAAGCAGCGCTGAGGGTCCTCCCCATTTGGCTCTTTGACGTCAAAGATCTACTTCTATGCAAGCTGATGATGCTTTCCTTATTTCCTTGACTGCTAGGAGTAAGGGGCCGTGACAGCAAGCTGTTTGGGGTCACAGGTCTGCTCCCCGGTGTTGATGGAGTTGGTGGCCTGTTGGTTTGCACACCAGCTGTCAGAGGCCTGCTGTTTGCAACACTTGAGGCCTGTGCTCGGCTGTTAGCAGGCAGCGGTGGCGATTTGTTTCCTTGGAGCTGTATGTTTTTCCCCATTTGAGTTGGCACCTGAGGCCTTGGATTTTGGCCCTGTGTAGCCTGAAGATTGCCTTGATGGTCAGATGTACCTAAACTGTGATGCTGGATGCTAGGGCTTCTTGAGAGCCTTGCTTCTTCCCACAGCGCTAGGTCCTTTTCAATATCTGAACACACAAACACATAAAAAAACAAAAACCTCACTTTCAGTTCTCTCTGGTTTAAACTTCTTATTGATTTTCGCCACTATACGTGACAACCTGTAGTTTTGCAGAGAAAATCTATTTATCCTTAAAATACAAGGCATGAGAATTAATGGTTTGACAATTATTTCCTCAGAATCTATGCACAGTTGATTTTCTGCAAGCACATCTATCCCACAGAAATGCATTATTGCCATTTAACTGAACCATCTAGCTATGAATTTCCCTACAGCCTACGAAAACCTCTCTCATTTAATCAAACCTCTCTGTGGCTTTTGCACAGTTTCTCATTAGTAACAAGCTAAGATGAGGCTGTGAGCTAAACCTGCAATCCTCATCTCCACTGTTGAGCACTCCAAAACTGGAGCAAGATGAGACTTAATGTTTCTGACCTCTCTGTCTATTGCCCAAACAGAACTCCGTGGCCAACAACCCCTGACCTCTGGCACATCTGGGTCTGTAATGCTGCCTGGATCTGAATTTTGTGCTCTGGTCTGTCTTCAGTGCCACAGCAGTTGAAGAGGTCACCAAGGTCTAGAATTTCAGGAAGAAAGGTGGTCACTACTTGGTGTTCCTGTTTCTACCCCTCACAGGACTGTATGAAATAACATCCTATTTAAAAACAGAACAGTTTTGAGGAACACTACAGAACAGTAGTGAGGAAACTGTCTTCTGAATTCATTTAATTCATATTAATGATTCCAATGAATTAAATCAGAAATATCCAACCAAGTTAGATGAGGGTTGCTGGAATTCAGGTTAGCATAGCTACTATTCTGAAAGGTTCTTGAAAGTAAAAATGTAAAGAAGCTTGACAGGCAATTCAAGTTCATTTCATCTCACACAATTGTTCTGAATTTTCAGTCTCACTGACATATACTCTACTGTAACTTGGTTTTGATAAGTAATGCTATTTTCCATTAAATTGTACAAACCAGCAGCTGTAAATCAGCAAGATTCTACTGACTTAATCATGTATTATGTGAACTTATATAAAACGAGCATTTCGTTTTTATTTTGCTAATAATAACTTCAGGTCCTTAAAGTCCTAAAATAAATACATTCTAAACTCCTTATCAAAAAATCAGATTTTCTTGCATTTCTGTTTACCAGTAGGTATAAAAACAATGCTTTATGCAGAACAATTAAAGATGTGCCACCTTTAACATTAGTATCTTTTACAATTACACTTTGAAAACAGGAAAATAAGCTACATCAGGTTCATGTTACTACTCTAATACAAGACATTTCTCACATTTAAAATACTATTACTAAAAAAAAAGTTGGCAAAATTGAAATAGTTGTGAAAGCCTCAGATAAAGCATCAGAGTCTTTCAACTCCTTAAAGATGCTAGAAAATTTTAAACTCTAGTTATTCTTCCCAGCACACAGTTAGGAATATTTCTAATTGCCATTGTCACGGTTTTATGATTTTTGGTTATTGGTATTCCACATCATAACCTCATATAGTATACTAGGAGTTAAAGAGTTAATGCTCCAGTTTCGTGGATCGTGGATAGTTCTGGCTACCTGGTTCTCAGAAGAGAAGAACAACTACATTTCCCAGGGGACTTTGCTGCTCTATTACCATTTCCGTTCAGAGGGAAATATAAAACTGTTCGCAGATCATGAGACACACTCTTCTCTGCCCGTCTCTCATCCCAGCAGCATCTCACTCCCCAGCCGTCTCACCGTCGATATTAGAGTAAGGCTTACTTTAATTCTGGACACTCTCTCTCATTTTTATTGGATTTATTAGCTTAAATTGTAATTATATTGTATTATATGGTGTTATTTTGCATTCTGATATCTTATTTAGTAAATTAGTTTGTTTCTCCTCAGATCATTACCGCTGTTTTGTTTTTAGGCCCATCTCCCTGTCCTTTTTCCCTTTTCCCTTTCCTGGGGCATGAGTCTGTGAGTCTCCCACCCCAACAGTCATGGAACAGGGCCGAACACCTGTAAACCATTGACAGGAATATTTCTAATTGCCCTCTTAACCTTACAATAATCTTACTAAAAATTTACCTCTTAAAATTGATTATTTACATTTTGAAATAATTATTGCTTGAAGTACTCTTCCATTATGCTTTAAAAAAAAATCAATACACATCAGTTTGGAATTTGCAAGATGCCTGGCAGAAATCCAGGGGCCAATACATGACAACGTGGGTTTTGTGATTTGAACCAAATAAGGAATACTCTCCTTTAAATATTCAATTTAGTTTGTGTCTTTTCAGAATTCCAGACCTCTAACTTCCCCATGTTGATTCAGTATGCTAAGAAATTATTTGAATATTTAAAGATTTTTTAACAGCTGACTAAATATTGCATTCTGGCTCACGTTTTCTCAATTTCGTATAGTACACAAGACTGTTAAATATTTCTCCACATATAATTTACATGTTTTCATAATGTAATTGTTCAGTATTATTTACCACACGTTCTCTTTTTGATTTTTTTTCCTTCAACATCAGCTTTTTAATCAGAAGGGAAAGAAAAATATCACAAATCTCCAGCCTTATGGTATTATTTTATTTATTATTTTTATTTTATTATTTATTTATTATTTATTTATTTTATTTGAGGTTCAACAAGACCAAGTGCCGGGTCCTGCACTTTCACCACAACAACCCCAGGCAACGCTACAGGCTTGGGGCAGAGTGGCTCGAAAGGTGTATGGAGGAAACGGACCTAGGGGTATTAGTCGACGCTCAGCTGAGCATGAGCCAGCAGTGTGCCCAGGTGGCCAAGAAGGCCAATGGCATCCTGGCTTGTATCAGAAATAGT